>NC_090825.1:24075227-24378257 GCF_028021215.1 Eschrichtius robustus
CTACACATGTATGAAAGTGTGGTTTATAATAAAGAGAATACTGCAGAACAATAGGAAAAGAATTCTATTTTCAAAATAAATGTGTTCAGACAAGTGGGCATACATGTGGAAAACAATGTATTATATATCAGTATATCATGATATGTATATAATATTTCCTTTCTAATTTCCTTTATAAATATATATATATACAGAGAGAGAGAGACAGAGACAGAGAGAGAAACAAAAAATTGAATGAAAATATAAGAAAATATCTCATTGGTGTTTGAGTAGCAAAATATTTATTAATAATAAGTACTGCAATAAGTACAAATGACTACTGTTTATCAAAAAAGAGCAAAGAGAGCAAAATATGGATTTTAAAAAAGCCACTGATGAGTCTTGTAAACAAGAAAAAATAACACAAGCAGGGGGCACAAAACTTCCTACAGATTATTAAGGAAAAAGATAAACCATCCAATAGAAAAATAAGCAAGAGAATTAAACATGCAATTTTATAAAAGAAGGAATCCATATAGCCAATAAGTACATAAAAAGATTTAAACTTTATTATTAACAAAAGAAAGGCAAATTCACACCATAATAAGATTTCCACTTCTTGCTTTGATAGAATAGTTTGTGTTAAATTAACTGTCCCACTGAAAATAATTAGAAAAGCTCAGTTTCACACCAAAAGAAACAAACATTCAAACACAAAACAATGGATGAGGCTATGGGAGAATAACAAAGACAACCAAGATTTTATGTGTCAGGAGGCAAAAGAGAGCAGAGAAAGAAACTAGCTTTCTTTCTAACTCTTCATTGACAATCACTTTTATCACCTGGGATATTTGCCAATTCCAATTTTGGGATATATTACCAGAAAAAAGGACAGAGACTATTATGATCTAAACGTTTGTGTCACCCACAGATTTTGTTGAAGTCCTAACCCCAATGTGATAATACTGGGAGGTGGGGCCTTTAAGATGTATCGAGTTGGCCAAAAAGTGCCTTAAGTTTTTTAAGTAAAAATAAAAGGCACATTTTTCATTTTCACCAAGAACTTTATTGAACAACGTATTCACCCTTTTGTTCCACTACCTTCTGCCATTTTCAGGCAACTTCATAATTCCATCTTCCCAAAACCTTTTATCTCTCTGAGCAAAGAACTGTTCCAGGTGCCTTTAACAGTCTTCCAGGGAACTGACATTTTTTCCATTAAGAGAATTTTGTAAAGACCTAAATAAATGGAAATCCAAAGTTGCAATGTCTGGTGAATCTGGTGGATGAATCAGAAATTCCCAGCCAAGCTGTTACAGTTTTTGCCTGGTCATCAAAGAAACATGTTGTCTTGCATTATCCTGATGGAAGATTATGCGTTTTCTGTTGACTAATTCTGAACGCTTTTTGTCGAGTGCTGCTTTCAGTTGGTCTAATTGGGAGCAGTACTTGTTGGAATGAATCATTTGGTTTTCCAGAAGGAGCTCATAATAGAGGACTCCCTTCCAATCCCACCATATACACAACATCACCTTCTTTGGATGAAGACCAGCCTTTGGTGAGGTTGGTGGTGGTTCATTTCACTTGCCCCACGATCTCTTCCATTACACATTATTGTACAGTATCCACTTTTCATCACCCATCACAATTTGTTTTAAAAACGGAACGTTTTCATTACTTTTAAGTAGAGAATTGCATGCAGAAATACGATCAAGAAGGTTTTTTTCACTTAACTTATGTGGAACCCAAACATCAAGGCAATTAACATAAGCAAGCTGGTGCAAATGATTTTCAACACTTGATTTGGATATTTTGAGTATGTCGGCTATCTCCCAAGTGGTATAACATTGATTGTTCTCAACTGATGTCTCGATTTGATCGCGATCAACTTCAAGTGGTCTACCCAACTGTGGAGCATCGTCCAGCGAGAAATCTCTAGCACAAAACTTTGCAAACCACTTTTGACATGTTTGATCAGTCACAGCACCTTCTCCATACACTGCACAAATCTTTTTTGCATTTCAGTTGCGTTTTTACATTTCTTGAAATCATAAAGCCCAATATGCTGAAAATGTTGTTTTTCTTCCATCTTCAATATTAAAATGGCTACCTAAAAATTCACCAATTTTGATGTCTTTTTTAAAATGCACGGTGATATGACAGCTGTCACATACAATCTAACAAAATTGTTTTGAATGAAATTAAAGACAACTAAGTGCTACTAGAGCCATCTTATGGAAAAAACTGAATGAAACTTTCGGCCAACCCAATAATTCGGTTCATATGAAGTCATAAGTTTGGGACCCCAATGAAGGGATTAGTGTTCTTATAAGAAGAGACCAGAGCTCTTTCTCTGTCGTGTGAGGACATAGTGAGAAGGCAGACATCTGCAAGCCAAGAGAGGGGCCCCTGCCAAGAACCCGACCACATAGGCATCCTGATATCAGATCCCCCAACCTCCAGAAGCACGAGAAATAAGTATCTGTGAGAAATAAACTCATCCAGACAATGGTATTTTGATATAGCAACCCCAACAGACTAAGACAGAGATGTAGATTTTTTGACAGTATATTTGGAAGGAAAATGAAAAATAGGGATTCATAGTTATCAGGAAAGTTAGCACTTGCTAGGATCCAAGAGAAGAGGGTATGTAAGTTGATGATGTGACACCAGACACCAGAGGTTTGGGCATAAGGAGCCTATGTATCTTAAAATATTATAGAATATAAGATGTTTAACAGTGCAGAATTGCCACAGAAAAGGATATATTCTTATTGCAGCAAACATATTTACATTTATTTCGTAGCATCTGCCTCCAGAACAATCCAAATAATTTCCAGTTTGTACACAACTTGTAATGAAACAGAATCATGCATATAAGGATGCTTGATACACAACAAATGCTGCACAGCACAACTGAAATGATAGCATTTCCCATAAACGATCATGCCCTATTTTGATATCCACATAGTGATATCAAGTCCTTGTATAGAAGTCAGTGCCAGTAGGCTGTAGATATGAATAAGATAAATCATAAAATCTTCTATAAATTCATATTGGAGGATATTTTCAAGAAATGTGAGTAGAGGTATGTACTAAACAATGCACACTTCACATTTTGGACTAAGTCTTTGTTGTGGTTGGGCTACCCAAGTATTGTAGCATGTTTAGCAGCATCCATGGTCTCTACCCACTTGATGCCACTAACATCGCACCATTTACAATTACCATAAATGACTCCAGTCATTGTCAAATATCCGCTAGGTGACAGAACCATCCCCAGTTGAGAACCATTGATTTAAACTACATTAAAATGAGTCATTAATATTTGTTAAAACACCATAAAGTGAGCGAAATGCAAATTAATAGAGGAGCTATTCTCAACATGTATAAGTATAAAGGCTTTTCTCCAAAATATATTTTTAAATGAATAAGGAATTAAAAAACACAGTAGCAACAAAGGACTAGAAGAGACTTCACAGAGGGGAAATCTAATTGTCCAATAAAAATCAAAATACCTATTATCAAATAAAATACAAAAATAAGCACAATGTGATATTACCAAAAAACACCAAAATGTCTAAAATGAACTAGGCTTCTCATGTCAAATACTGCCAAAAAACATTTTGGTGTTGGTGGGAATCTCATTAGCAAATTATTTGTTATTAACCAATAAAATTAACCATATGTTCAATATGATTTTACTTATGGAAAGTTAAAAAAATCAGGTGAAATGAAGCATCATGTATACAAATACATGTGTAGTTATAAAATTCAAGAAACAGAGTACTGTAAAATTCAGGGCAGTAGTTAACTTTGGAGTGAAGGGAAGAGGTGATCAATGAGCAGGAGAACTCACCTGAGGCCTACGTACTAGCAAGTTCTATTTTCTGACTTGAATACTGATTATACAGGTAATAGCTTGTGATATGTTGTCATGCTATACAGTATTTGTTTGATCTTTGTATGTACATAACATCTCAAACATAAAGGATAAAAATAAACTTTTTCTCTACTCCAAGGTAATTACTGTCAAGAGATTCTGAGTTATCCTTCAGATATTCTCCACATATGCCTACATGCATATTTTTATATTTTTACAACAGCACAATAGCGTCTTGCATTTTGGGGCTTTTTTCACTTAATATAACTTAGTGATGATTCTATATTGACATATACATAACTATATCAGCCTTTTCAAAAGGAGTATGTATTCCATTGGGTATAAATGTAATGCATACAACAATGTATGGTAATAGTGTGTAACAACAAGGCATGAAATTAAGTTTGGTTTATTCATGTCACAATAGATATACCTAATGCAGATTAAAATCAATATGCCATTTCCTTTTAAGGGCATTCTTCATAACCTTGAAAAATAAACAATAAAAATTATGAAGCAAATATATAAGAAAAAAATCTCCACCTTCCAGACAAACAAGATACTGCTTCCAGGCTGTCGGTAATATCAAGATTTAATGCCAGAGAATTTTTAACAGAAGTGCAATAAATCAAGCAGCTAGTTTGTAACTTTGGTCAAGGAGAAACTTTGATAACTGCCAAAAATTCAACTCTTTCTTTCCTTCTCTATATATTAAAAACAAACAAAAATTATTTAAACTTTACATTTATTTACTAAACTCACAAATTAGCATGTCTAGAGAACTGCATAATTAATGATAATTTTTGAAAATATAATATTTCTTTTGGAAAATATTATTTAGCAAGTTTGATTTGAACTACTAGGAATCATTCACCTAAAAATATTTTGTATTCTAAAAATTCAGTTTAGGAAAATATGCCCTTAGCTTTCCTAAATAAAATGCATTCTGTTTTATTTTGGCAAACTTGAATCTCAATCTATATGATGCTTATACACTTTCAAGTACCCATTTACATTGGTTAAGATGATGAATCATTAGTTTACATTTGTTACCTAAAATATTTTTAACCACCTCATTGTAAGGCATATTTATTGTGTCACAATATCCTGGGGGTAATTGGGTAATGATAAGAATCTTCAAATAATCCTCTTGATAAAGAGTTGAAATTCGAAATTTTGTTTTCTTCTTGTGCTAAGGGAGTTGACGTAATATCTTTTTAAAAGTTCCTCTCCTAATTGCAAAGCCCTAATCGCTGATGCTCCACTACCAATATTGCTAAAGGTGTTATTGCTGATGTGGTTTGCTGCTACTATTCCCAAATGAACTAGTGAATATTAACCAACACCCAAGGCTTTCTACAATGTGAAGTCCTGATCTCTGCAATATTAGTGTTTCTCCTGAGAGAATCTACTCCCAGTGTATCTATCTAATAAAGATATTTTTACCAGTATAGTTACCTCCCGAAAGGTAGTATTGCCACTGTCGATATTTCTTGCTAATGTAAATTGTAAGGAAGTGGATGATTTAGAGAAGGGGAGAGACTACAAATTGTCATCAATATCAATGTTTTGGCAAGCAATGCAATTGATGCTTTTATTACCATTGCCATAATCTGGTTTTGTTTCTTAGCATGCTTATTTTGCTGCAATCCCATTTTAGTTAGAAATCATTTAAATGCAAGAGAGAGAATACAACTCACGTGCCTAAGCAAAAGAAGTTCATTTATCATGCACATGCAGGATAGGTTGAGTAGTAAAGCTGTGGGAGGGGCAAGGATGCAGGTGCTGGCAAGTACAATAAGAAACAGAAATCCAAAAGTCATTAGGCTTTGTCTCAGGTTTTACATTTTCCGTAGGTTATGGCCTCCTCATTTTCCATGACACTCATATTTTCTTCATGTAGTGGAATATCCCTGCAGATACTTCTTGAAATGTGTGTATTCAAGCTCTAGCCACTGTACGGAGATTCTCAAGCTTTTTCCATGTTAATTGTTTTCCAAATTAAAATGTTAGAAGAGGTACTAAATGGCACACTTGAACCAACTTCCCAGTTCTGCTTTAGTGAAGTATGGCTAAGTTGGATCAAGCATGTCAGTTGAACTGACTCAATTGTTGAACAGATAATCACATATTCATTGTTGAACAGATAATTCATTGTTGAAAAGATAATCCCATATTTCCCATAGTATCTATAAACCTAGGTCCTAAGCATGAGCACATAGGGACAATCTGAATTACAGAATTCATATTGAATATAAAATTGTCTCTTCCCTGTGATGCTATTACATTCTTTAAACTAAAGTTTACTCCTGTTATGGAATATTTCCTATCAGATTCCTTAGTTCCTCAAAAAAGGATCTATGAAAAAATGTTCAAAAGTTTTTATATGAAAAAAGTGTTCATATTTCTGTTCTTTCATCTCTTCTCTCATTATACATAGTCCTTCAGAGGAATAGATTCTATATATGTAGATTGACTCCTAAAAGCTTACGTCTTAAATATCTGTATTTCCAACCTGGACTTACTCTTAATTCATGATATTCAACTTAGACAAGTCCAGTTCTTGCCTGCTGTAAATCTCCAAATGAATGCCCCCACTTAATAAGGTGAACTCAGATACATTTCCCCACATACCTATGCCAGTTAGTGGACCAATAAGAATCAGATTGACCATATAAACTATGGAAAGTCAAACTTAAGAGAAAAGAAAATTAGAAAATTATCTATGTTTTACCTCTTTCTCAAGTTTTGTCTTGCCCCATCTTTTGACAGGTGCATTATTTTTCTTCATCATTTTTTAAAAATGGAAAAGATTTGATTCCTTAAAAAAGCTTAAAATATTGATTTATCTTTTTGAAACCATAGTACACATTCTGGTTAATTATTCCTCAGTGGGAATAAGAAGCAATGATATGTTATTTAACCATCTTTCCTTCCTTAGCTCTTCACAATTTCAGTCTTTCTACACATGTATGGGATCTAACACCCTATAGAAAGCAGTTTGATAACAGTCTTTTCTTCTCCTCTTTAACAAGTCCATTCCAATTCAGATAAGTCCTATGATAATTGTAATTTCTGTTGCTGCATTCTTGGGAAAATGTAAGATATCAAAGCCATGTAATAACTGGAGAGTGTGAAAGAGTTCAGAGAGAGACAGAGAGAAGAAACATAATAGCCAAACCTAAATACATACATACATATATACATACATACATACATAAAAGATTTAAGGTAAAGTCAAGAAAATCTTAGAGAAAATAGACCTCAAAGATAAAGAGATGTGAAAGAGGAAAAATACAAAATAAATTACAGTAATCAATAGGGGAAGGGCAGATACCAACAAAGAAAAAGTCCAGGAAGAGATAACCAAGAATATGGACGAGGGGAAATAAAAAACAAATTAAGTAAATTCTTCAGAAATTAAGGACTCAAGTTTCCATATTGAAAAGGTGAATGTATCTTCTGAAACTTCAGCACACTTTGAAGAAAGACCATAATACAGTAAGACTTGCTAAAATACAGAGCAGAGAAATACATACTTAGATATCTGTATGTAGCAAAATGAAGAATGATTTATGAAAAGACTAACTGAAGAAATGTGCTTACTATTATTTATTTTTACTGGAGAATGTACTTCAGTAAAAAAGATGTTCCAATCCAATGATTCTAAAAATGTGGTACCCTGACTAGTATCATCAACGTTTCATTGGAAACTTGTTAAAATACAAATTTATGGTCCTTATCCTAGACATAATGAACAAAGTATTCAGGGGTTTAAGCCTAGCATAATGGACTATAAAATATCCAGTTTCTGGTCCAACATGTAACGAGCAAAGTTGCCACTCCCATCTTAACAATGAAAAAAACTAAATGAACTGAAAATCAGTCATTCTTCTTACATCCATCAGAAAATTGAAGTCACAAACTGCTGCACCCAAAACTGGAGACAGACATGTAGATACAGAGATACACAGTAGCCCAGAAGCTGAAATCTCAGCTGGAACCAGTAATGGGATTGGAAAATTTAAGCTGCAATTGACAAATTGCTCGAGTTTCAATATGAACTAGCTGGAGAGTTAAAAACTCCAGAAGGCACCTGCTTTAGAGGTGTACCCAAACCCTTGTTAGTTGTACCTCTACGAGTTCTACCAGGTTCATACAATGGAGATTGGAGAACCCATCCCCCTCCACACACATGGTTCCAGCAGGGGCATAGGCAAAGCAGCCATTCTGAAATAGTGTTTCAAAATGCTGCTAGCATTCTATTCTTCTTAACAGGGATTGTCCTAAAAGGAAACTATTTTACCACAGTCTTAGCAACCTGGGGAAGGGAAAATACCCAACTGCAGCCCACTGTACCTTTCCACATGGGAGAAAAGAAATATCAAATTCCAGCCCCTCTAGACTTCCTTTCTCACCTAAGAAAGGGAAGGGCAAACTGAGAAGCAATTTTGCAGGTCACAGCTCAGGAGCACAGGATCAATAAAAGACGGAAACCTAGTAATAGGACTAGAGTATGCTCCCCTTTCCCCATAGTTTACCACCACATCAGTAGGGCAACTGTATGATAACAAAAGAATATGCCTGAAGGAACTACTCATTTTAGACCTTATTTAAGAAGGAGCCACTAGGCAAACCAAAGACAAGACAATAGGGGAAATTAAAACAAGAACACAGGAGGAAAAGTTAACCTCTGACACCTTCAGGTATAACCAAAAATAAACCCAGCCTAACTCCTAGCCAGATAAATCCTCACACTAAAGGCCTATTTACCTCAGTTCTTTGTTCAACAAAAAATTGCAAGGCATTCTAAAAGACAAAAAGAACAATTTGAAGAGTGAGAGCAAGCCTCACAACCAGGTTCAAATATGACAGAGAGGTTGGAATTATCAGAGTGGCAGTTAAAAAAATGATCAATATGCTAAGGGCTTCTGATGGAAAAAGTATAAAATATGCAAGAACAGAGAGGTAATGTAAACAAAGAGAAACTCGAAGAAACAATAAAGAAAAATTCTAGAAATCAAAACCACTGTAACACAAATGAAGAAAGCCTTTGATGGGCTCAAATATTGGCCAAGATATGACCAAGGAAAGAATAAGTGAGCATATAGAAATGTCAATAGAAATTTCCAAAACTGAAATTCAAAGAGGAAAAAGAACAAAAAAGACAGAATGGAATACTGTAGAAATGTAGGACAATTATAAAAGGTGTAACATATGTGTAACGGAAGTATCAGAAAGAAAAGAAAGAAAAAATGGAAGAAATATTTGAAGCAATAAAGAATGGGAATTTTTCACAATTAATGATAGACACCAAACCATAGATCCAGGAATCTTAGAGAATACCAAGTGCGATATATATATATATATATGCATATCATACCTAAACTGCAAAAAAGTCAGAGACAAAGAGGAAATTTTGAAAGAAGCTAGGGAAGGAGGGGATAAATTACCTGTACTGGAGCAAGGATTAGAATTACGTTGGACGACTGCTCAGAAACCATGCAAAAATAGAGTGGAGTAATATATTTAAAATGTTAAGAGGAAAAAAACACGTACATACTAACCTAGAATTCTGTATCAAGTGAATTGTCCTTCAAAAGTGAAGGACAAATAAAAAATTTCTCAAACAAAAATTGAAGGAAACTTTCACCAGTAGATCTGCCTTGTAAGAAATATTGAAAAAACGTTCTACAGAAAGAAGAAAAATGATATAGGTCAGAGTTTAGATCTACATTAAAAAAATGAGGATTACTTAGTGAATAAATAAAGATTACCTAAAATTTCTTATATTTTTATTCTTAATTGATCTAACAGATAACAGTTTGTCCAAAATAATCACAGTAGCTGTGTATTCAGTGATCATAGCTTATGGGTAAATGAATGAAGAATGGCATCACTGTTATAATTCATGGGAGGGAGGAATTGCTTAATACTTTGTTACAAGGAACTTGCGCTACCCCTGAAGTGGTAGAGAGTTATTTGCAAGTGTATCTGGATTAGTTGAAAATGTATATTGCAAACTCAAGGACAACCACTAAAAAAAAAGGTTAAAAAGATTAAAAAATAAAAAGAAGTATAATTGATATGGTAATAGAGGAGAAAAAATAGAATTATATAAAATGCTCAATTAAAATGAGGGAAGGCAAAAAAAAGTGGGAAAAAAATAAAAAGGTCAACAGTAAGAAACATAGTAGGTATTATTCCAACTAGATCAATAATAACATCAGTGATCTAAATACATCAATTAAAAGACAAACTGTAGAGTAGATAAGAAGCAAGATCCAAGTGTATGTTGTCTTCAAAAGACCCACTTTAAACATAAAAGCACACATAAATTAAAAGTATTTCACTCCATATGATGAATATAGCAAGTTCCTTAACTGTGAACAATATCTCTATACATTATATTCTCCTGTCAACCATACCTTACATATCTTATAACATTTTAAACATGTGCCACGTGTAAAATGACAGTAAAAGCAATATAAATCTTATAAATTGCTTTACAGTTGTCTAACATAGGATGCTCCATTCATTTGTAGAAAGTAATCATTTTTTAAAATTTTTTAAAAAAAGTAAAGGGATGAAGATAGGTATGCCAAGTCAACACTAATCAAAAGAAAGTAGGAGGGGGCTTCCCTGGTGGTGCAGTGGTTAAGAAGCTGCCTGCCAATGCAGGGGACACGGGTTCGAGCCCTGGTCCGGGAGGATCCCACATACCGCGGAGCAACTAAGCCTGTGCGCTACACCTACTGAGCCTGTGCTCTAGAGCCCGTGTGCCACAACTACTTAGGCCCCTGAACCTACAGCCCATGCTCCACAAGACAAGCCACCACAATGAGAAACCCGCACACTGCAGTGAAAAGTAGCCCCCGCTCGCCACAACTAGAGAAAGCCCATGTGCAGCAACAAAGACACAATGCAGCCAAAAATTAATTAATTAATTCATTCATTCATTCATTTAAAAAAGAAAGTAGGAGTAATTATATGAATTTCGGATAAAGCTGACTTAAGAGCAAGGAAAATTATCAGTGGCAAAGGGAAGCATTACATAATAATGAAAGGATAATTCTAAAAATAAAAAAAGTAGCACCCTTAATATGTATGTGCCTAACAACAGAGTGTCAAAATATGTAACACAAAAACTAATAGAACTGAAAGGAGAAATAGATGAACCCACTATTATAGTTAGAGACTTCAAACATACTTTGCCAGTAATTAAAAGATCTAGCAGACAGAAAATCAGTAAAGATGTAATTGAACTGAAGAGTACCATTAATCAATTGGATCTAGTTGATATTTATAGAATTCTTCATCCAACAACACAGAATACATTGTTTTCAAGCTCACATGGAACACCCACCAAGATAGATCATGTTCTTGGCCATAAAACACAACCTTTACAAATTTAAAAGAGTAGAAATCATAAAAAATGTGTTAGAAAGAAAATAGACCTAAAATTAAAAACCCAACCTTCTACCTTAGAAAACTAGAAAAAGAAGAGCAAATTAAAACCGACATAAGAAGAAGTAAAGAAATAATTTAAAAAATTATCAATGAAATTTAAACAGGATGTCACCAGAGAAAATCAACAAAACCAAAAGTACATTCTTTGACAAGATGAAAACTGAGAAACCTCCAGCCAGGTAAATTAAGTAAAGAAGAAAAAAGATACAAATTACTAATGCCAGAAATGAAAGAGGAGCCAGCACTACTGATATCATGGACATTGAAAAGATAATAAAGGAATATTTTGAGCAATGCTGTGGCTCCAAATTTGAAAACCTAGATAAAATGGATCAATTCCTTGAAAAATCCAATAGAACAAAACTCACACAGTAGATATAGATAATCTGAATAGGCCTCCCTATATTAAAGAATTTGAAACTTAAAGCACCAGTTGCAAATGGATTCACTGTATGTATGTATATTAGTATTTATTTAAAGTGCTCAACACAGTGATTAATTACTTCAAGTCCTTTGTAAAAAGTAGCAGTGCTTTATTTTTCATTATTATTTGGAGACAACATATAATGTAGTGGGAAAAGAGAGTTTTTGGAATCAAAGACCAGGTTTCCCAGCCCAAGTTTAGCACTCTCAATTTATGACTATAAGTAACATAAATTACATGAGCTAATATTATCCTGTATTAGATGGGAGTAATAATTGCTCCTCACTAGTTGAGCCACTTCCGGATCCATCTTTAACCTACAATTCAATCTGTTTTGCATCTTAGTAATATCTAAACTGATGGGTTAAGTTTTGCCCTCAGGTTCTCATTACTGTTACTCATTGAAGTGTTGATAGGATTGAACTTTATTCCTGTGTTGCTCAGAATTCTTGTAGAGTTCTCAGAGTTCTCCAATTGGCCCATTACTGATACAGACTCACCATGTTTTAGGACCTATGTCTCCTTCATTTCATTTCATAATTCTCTGGATATACCAGAATGCTACCTCTCCACAGTGGTGACTAAAACTGTGTGGCTAACTCCACAGTGAAAAAGTAACAGTTTTTACATCATTTAAATTTCCAGTCTCTGGGAGAAACATGTATTGTGCTAGAGACAAATCAACCTCTTCTTTATTTAATGATAGCTGGTTTGGATCTGACTGAACTGGCTAAACCTTTAAGTGAGAAATTTCACTACCAGCTGTTTCTTTTACCTATAAACTAGATATTTATAAAACTAATTTTGGAAAAAGAAAGCCTTATAAGGAACTATAATTTAATAGGTTTTGAGATATTTCTGCTTTATTTTCATTGTTTTCATGTTTTGGAGTGAACTAAAAATTGAACAGAGTGGACAAATAACTATATTTAAATCAAGATGGCTTTATTTCACAAATTTAGATTTTGATCTTGTTTAAGAAGCCTAAAGAAATTATCATTTATACTAACCTATTTAATGTTCTAAACAGCATTTACTATATATCCTAGAAAACAAAATAATGCTATGTCATAACACTTTACGTTCATCTGGAGGCAGTAATTTTGGCTCAGTGAGGAAAACCTTTCTCAATATTCAGACGTACTTTCCAAAATGGTCAAATTAAAGTCATAAATTTACAAATCATCATCATTATAAGAAAAGGCTATAAAAATCACAGATAAGTTGAGGTATTTCTTTCGAAACCAGTAACCTAATTTATCACAACATAGATAATATTTTAGAGCTAAAATTCCGTCTACTTGTGTGTAAGCAATACTGTGATTGAAAACCACTGAATATTTCTCTAAACCATAATCCACAGCACATTTCCTCTGACTCTCATTGAACTTCAGTCACATTGGACTATATTCTGCTTACCGAAACCTGGCAAACCCACTACCACACCATGGTTTTGCCATTGCTGGTTTTTTCTTACCATATCCATAGCACATGCAGCTATTGGAAATGATTTATTTTTGTATCAAATTACTACCCTGATATCAGTCTCATCAAATTTTCCATTTCATTTAGATGTCTTGTCTGAATCCCCAGTTCTATGAACATAACCTACCAAATAGTAGTTATTCAGTAAATCATTTTAGACTGAATAACATTTCTACTTCTTTCCCTGATCTCTAAATATTTTTTTTCACTTTATCAATTCTCTCTGGAATGGTAAATATTTACTTAAAGCAACAACAATAACAAATCCAACAGAATAACAAAATTTGTTTTGTATCTCAAGTGACATTTTCTATTCTTAGACTTTGTTGGAGATAAAGAAGCCTTATTTTATATGACATTCCTTTGAGAAATCCTGAGCTTTGTTCAAAAATGATATATTTCAGTTTTTCTGCATGTAATTTTATCATCCCATAGAGTCTAGATTGAGTTCCTGAAGTTCTCAGTTATTCCACATGGGTCTAATTCCATTACATTTTTGGCCCATGTCAATTAATTTTCTTTTCTCAGATAATAAATTTACACTTCTATTCCTCTTCTGAGCAGTTAGACATTTTCAGTATGGATCATTCCATTAAAATGAAGTGACAAATTGCCCTGTAGCACACAGATTTTCAAAGGCTGCTTGATCTGATAATATAGTTCATAACAGTTTCTTCTCAAAGTAATACATGTACACAAAAGACATTATTAATTTTGTTCATTTACAAACTACACGTAATTTAAAAGTGATATCATTGTTCCACAAATATATCTAGGTTTCAAGATGATTGATTAAATTCTGTTTAAAATTTTACACATAAGCACGGTATATAATCACATTTTATATTCCTCTGTGCAGGATCTAGTTTTCTGAATCATACTCCATTGTCATGAGCACGTTCATCTTCCATACAGAACACACTGACTGAAAATAAGATCAAGTCTGTACATTTGGGGATGTAAATTTTTGAGATTACTGCAGTTGGTACTATATATCTCTCTTGTATTAGAGCCTCTAAATCTTGCTGTTTTTACCACTTTTGTGCTTGCAAGATTTATGCTACTCTACACTTCGTTTATATTCAGCAGCTAAGTATTATTTTCCTGTTATCATGACTAATCCTGTAATTTATTTTAAAATACCAGTAAGGTTTTAAGCATAATTATAGTAAAGTTTTGCTGCATAGTAACCCAGAATGAGAAAACTCAAAATTAAAAATGTGCAAACACACACACAGACACACACACATTCTTCAAACATATGAAGTTAGGCAGCGTATTATAATAGATTCATCATTGACTTTGACTTGAAATTTGGAAATGGAATTTAATTCTAATTCTTACAAAATTACTTACAAATATATTTACAATTCTCATAAGTTACTTAGCCATTCATTGTTTTAGTTTCCTTCTAATTCCTAATTATTATAGTAGAAATGTTGGGCCTTTTTCCTTTAAAGAGTGGGTATTATAATCAAAAGTATGTAAGGGAAATTAGTACATTTTGAAAGTTTTTAATATTAGTTTTTATTATTATATTCTTAAAAAATAAACTCTATATTAAGTCTGTTTTTCACACAAAATTGTTTAATATGAAATGACACAAATGGTAGAAGTTTTGATGTCCTTTTTTTTTTATTAAAAATGCTAAAAAAGTATGGAACAAAATGTAATGTACTGTAACATTACACAAGTCCTCTCTAATAGAATACACTAACTCATAGTTTGACACTATAACTTCTTTTTTTTCAGTTTTGTCATTTGTAAATTGAAGCTGTTGATCTATGGAATTTCTAAAATTCTTCTAGGTTGCATTTTCATATTAAATTTAATTAAATTAAGATATATGTGGAATTGAGGATTGAAATTAGATTCAAGCTTGAGACTGGAATCTAGACAATCTTTTAAAATGGGGGTGGGGGGATAAAAATATGGGAGAAGCTGTAAAATCTAGGACAGTATATAGTGAAAAAAAAGCTGAAAAACATTTGGGAAAGAGCTAAGAACTTTAGACATAGAATGAATAAGGGTTCAAGTAAGGAGAATAGAGACTGGTATGAGAGAAATCAGACCAACTGTACAGCACAATGTGCAGAATGTCTGTAGAAGAACTCTAGATATCAAAGTTGGCATTCTCCAAGAGTACAGAGTAACAATCATAGCAAGGTGAATTGTGGTAAAGTTTAAGTTTCTGTCTGAATTTATGATATTCAAATTTTACTTTTGCACCAAAGAAATCTCTTTTCCTTAAATATTTTATTCCTTCTAGAAAACAATAAGTTTAATATTTCAGACAAAATGGAAAGTTACTAGCCAAGTTAGTTATTATTTATGAAATCACATTTTATTTATAGCATCTCAAGATAGGCAATTGTTTAAATTTTATTTTAACCATGAAATACTCAAAGGTAGATTTATGACTATTTATTGATATTTTCTAAAATTCTAGCTAAAATAACAATATAAAAACTATCACATTCACTGCCGTTATATTTAATGATTGTAGTTGGTAGGATTGGGAAATTTCCTAAATATTACGACTCAGTTTCCTCTTTTAGTTCAATGAAATCATAATTTGAAAAAGACTTTAAAGACATATAGCACAATATTTTCAACAAATTACTTAACATTTGTTAATTCATAATCCATGTTTCAAAGATCTCCAGTGCACTCTGAAGGTCTGCAGGTTGGTCCGTTGATTCAAGGAACTGATATTAGCCTGAATGAGAGAAGATAGGAAAGAGTATGTTAAATGAATCACTTCAACTATATGTGGTGAAACAGTATTCATGAAGAAAAAAGACTGAATTTATATTTCTCAAAATCCAAACCTCAATATTGAAAAAATAAAAATAAAAAAGGTTGAGTAAAATCCAAGAGTTACCTGTGCGTCCACATTTCATAAAGAAAAAAAGAAAAGCTGACAAAATGGTTTAATATCTTTGATAACAAAAGAATAATCTCGGGCTTCCCTGGTGGCGCAGTAGTTGAGCGTCTGCCTGCCAATGCAGGGGACACGGGTTCGAGCCCTGGTCTAGGAAGATCCCACATGCCGCAGAGCAGCTGGGCCCGTGAGCCACAGTTACTGAGCCTGCGCGTCTGGAGCCTGTGGTCGAGCCTGTGGTCCGCAACAAGTGAGGCCGCGGTGGTGAGAGGCCCGCGCACCGCAATGAAGAGTGGTCCCCGCTTGCCACAACTAGAGAAAGCCCTCACACAGAAACGAGGACCCAACACAGCCATAAATAAGTAAATAAAATAAATTTTAAAAAAAAAAGAATAATCTGAATAAACAAGTGTACAGGATTCTTCATTCCCTGTACATATTGTTTTGATCTTTATCTCTAGCATCAGTTCATCTCTTTAAGACTGAATAAGGAGTAGGTATAAGGTGAATAAGGTCAGAGCACACATTTGCTCCCAATGTCTCCAAAAAGAATCTGGAGGAGCTGGTAAAACAGGGTATACTCCTTTACTAGAAAATAACCTAAAAGCCTTATGCAGGCCTGTAATAAATAAATATGAACCCTGCATTAAGTGATACATTTTTTTGGAGATGCTGAACAGTTCTCAAACTCAATTAAGTCATAGACTATTTCCATAAAATTTTAAGGAGGTAGTGAGCTGTTCTTGTCAATTTATCATTCTCTGATGATGTTTTTCAATACCAGTTACCTGAGGCGAATTAGTTTCTTAGAAATAATTATTCCCAAGAATGGCTCATCATCCTTAAAACTATGTGGCAACCAACAGTTCATCATATTGATGGACAGGTGAGCACTGGATATGAAAAATAAAAATTAGGAAAAATAAATGGCTAAACAGTGCCCCCAGGAAAAGCAAGTATTAATAATCTCAGACGTATAAGGAAAGGTCTCAAAATCTTCTAAAACGTTTATACTATAAACAGCTCAGGGGAAAAAAGCTACAGTGAATAAAACATGTAGAATGTATTATTTTAGTAATATTCAATAAATATTATTCAACACCTACTATTTGTGAGGCACCATATTAAGCCTTAAGATTGAATATATTATATATTCTATAAAAGATGAAGACCCACGAGCCCATCTGATCTATTCTGTCTTAGTGGACTCATCATCCAGTTTCTCCTACCATCAGCCTTCTGATTGGGTTTTGCTAGTGGGGGAAAGAGAGAGAGATTGAAATATTCCTTCCACATTTTTCCCCACTTCAAAGACAAAGATCTGCTATTTGTTGCATTCTTCCACAATTATCCTTTCCTTCCTGCTATTGTCCCCAATGCCTTTCAACTTTCACTGGATTTTCCTAACACCCTTTCCTTTCCTTGCCCTGTCATATCTATGGAGTCTTCCTTCCACTGCTCCTTATTGGGTGCTTCATCCTCCTTTGTCTGTCCCCTAACTCCTACCCATGCCTCGGTAAAATTCTGTTCCTTCAAATTTCCTGATGATCCAAGGTGATTGTGTCTTCTCTCTCTTACCAGAACTGTAATAAATACAACACAATTCAAAAATATTTGTGAAGAGTGTAATTGGGCAAATTACACTTAGTATGAAGAGTCTGCTGAGGAGAGCACAATTTTTTATGAGATGAAAGATGGAGTGGTATTCATTAAGTAATGTATCAACTGGGCCTTGAGACCTGGATTGGATTTCAACAGCTATTTAAAATTATTTTAACTTCTTCAGGATGAGAATATGTGATTATTGATTATACTAAATATCTCTTGAAGAGATCATCAGAGTTTTTCAATATGCTTAAGGTGAAATAAGTGATGCAGGAAAAATTCACATATTTACTATGCATGACGACAAGTAGAACATTTTCAGTAACCTAACAAACTCTAGTTGTGTCCTTCCCAGCCACAAATCCTTTGTACTCCCCCTTTATGTAACTTTTACCCCAACGTTTGTGATAATTTTTTTCTTGCAATTATTTATAGTTTCCATACAGAATATGATTTAGTTTTGTTTGGTATTGGACTTTACATTGGTTTACATTTTCTCTTGTTGTATATTATCCAGTTGTGTGAACTGTCTTCAGTTAACGATTTTATTGTTATAGCTATATTTATTCCCAAATTTTGTTATTATTAGTAGTCTGTGATGCATATTATTATACATGTATTCAGGCAGACTGTATAGCTAAGGGATAAAATTACTCTCTTGGAGAGTAGGTATATTTTTAGCTTTATGACTATTAAATAAAGTGGTTGTATTGATTCACAGGGATGACATTCCACATCCTCAACAGTATCTGGTATTGTCAGATATTTTAGTGTTTGCCAAACTAATAAAATGTGATGATACTTGCTATTTTGGCCCAACACAGTTCTGCTTTTATAAATAGTCTATGTATTCTTGAAAAAGAATATATTGAGTATTTATTGGCTGTACATACTGTGAGATATATATCCTCACCATTTGGTCTGAATCAGATATGATTCAAATATAAATTAAATAAGTAAGGAAAACTCTTCTGCTTATAAAAAAAAGATATCAAAAGATTCATAAATGTGAAATGAAAAAAAGGCAATTAAGAAGTAATTAAGTCAATAAATATCCATTTTTATTAATAGCAAAATGCTGAAGCACTCACCTAAATTATATATATATGTATATACATATAGAAATATTTTCTATAGGATACACTTTATTACATATAATAGGTGAACATTTTAAAATATGCAATCCAAATATTTAAATTTAAATTTTAAGTTCAACAAGGGCTTGTACTACTTATCACTTTTTAATTAATTTTTAATGCAAATTGCTTACCAAATGTAACTTCATTGATAATTCATATAGATTTTTGGTAATTAAGATTTGGTTACAGTGGTCACACCTGTGTTGAAGATTTGGGTGCCACTCACTGATGATTCTCTACTTCTCTATTCTGAAAATTGAGTTTGCAGTAGTAGAAAAATAGAAACAAGTTGAGGTATTTAGAAAACAAAAAATTTGTCCATTAATGTCACCACTTATAAATGATGCAATGCATGTGTTATACAACAGATCTTATTATTTCTCAATAAATATAAATACCTCACTAATTACCACAGTCATGTGTCTGCAGGTATGAGGTTATGTGTATGTGCCTGATGATTTTGAAATGAATTTAACTTATATTAAAGCATATAAAGGGTTTCCTTGGCACCATCCCCACAGATTCTTGCCTTTATGCATAAAACAAGCCACATTAATTTGCATCTATAGCAGAGAAAAAAGCTACTATAGTAAATGCTAAGTGAATGGACTCATATTCCAAAAGCATCCTCATTCTATGGCTTTCTCCAGCCCTTCCTTTGTCTGCAGGATCTGACAGACTGCCCTACTGTTTCCCCTCTCTGCAGGCAAGTCCTTCTACACAGATAACAACTGTGCTTGGTGACCTGCAGGAGCTGTGCTCTTGCCTTACACAGTCATCCTGGGAGACAGTATCTCCAGTTCCCATCACGCTGTACGTATGCCTCTTCCTTTGGTGCGTTGTCCCATTACCTGCAGTCCCAGACTCACTCACACTCTGACTCTGAGTTGGATGGGCTTTTTGGAACTGAAGGAGCTAGAGAAGTCACTGGAGCTGTTCAAATGGCAAAACTGCCACTTGGTTTCTGCCTAATTTCTGATGGTTAGGCAGAAACCAAGTGGAAGTTTTATTCTGATGATAAAACTACAGAAAATATTTTTATTAACCCCTTTCATTTTTATTCATTTCTAAGTGAGACAGCAACCTTTGCCAATCACTCTCCCCAATACACACATTTAAGTAACTGTGCCCTGCTCCCAGCCAAACAGGATAACTTGGCTGACCCAGTGGGAGCTGTTGGCCTGGCATTCCTAGCATCATCACTGTCATAGCAAGAATGGATCCCAAAGTTACAGACTTCTTTTCACTCAATCCTCAAACAACTATTAATTAGGTACCATGCATGTCCCTGACCTTTTGCTAATTCTGGGCCTATGCTCTTAACCAGAATAGACAAAGAACCTTTATTCTCTCTGAAAGTTTGTAGTTAGATAATAAACAATTAGAAAAATAAGTTAAAAGTATAGTATACGATAGCAGGTTAGTGGCAATTGTTACATAGTCTAATCAGGTTGAAATGGCAATGAAATGGTGACTGGTTG
This sequence comes from Eschrichtius robustus, assembly GCF_028021215.1. NCBI lineage: Eukaryota > Metazoa > Chordata > Mammalia > Artiodactyla > Eschrichtiidae > Eschrichtius > Eschrichtius robustus. The sequence goes on from NC_090825.1 coordinate 24,095,578, forward strand.
ATTCGAAAGGCACTCTAAAGAAGAATTATCTTATAGAAGTGTGTTTCCCCAAAATGGAGCACTAAGTATAAAGGTCCTGAATCGGGGAAAGCAAGATGGTGACATAAGGCGGAGTAATCAAGTTGGTAAGAGACAAGGACAGTGAAGCAGCTAGGGGCCAGATTAGATCTTTGGCTTTTGTAAAAGTGTGGCAGGAATACTTTGGAGAAGTGAGACTACAATGTCATGATCTGAGTTATACTATAAAAAATAACTTTGGTTGCTTTCTGGAGAAGAGATTGAAGGAAGAATGGATAATGGCAGCAGACAGATGTATAAAAAAGTTATTTTAGCAGCTCACATAAGAGATAATAACCAGATTTGCAATCAATCTAAAGGTGAAGTAAAACACATCTTCTGATTGGAGTGGTGTATGTGACAGTGTAATGGGGTAATGATGGCACAGATTACAAAGTAAAAATTACTGGAATAGAGGAGCAGAATCGGGAGGATGCAGGTTAAGAATTCGGTTTCACTCGTTAAGTTGGAGATGCCTATTGGACATTCAAGGCAGTTGTAAAGTTGAGTGTTCAGAGAGGAGGTATCAGTTAGAGATATAAACTGGGAGTCATGTGCCCACATCTTAGCTGCAAGGGAGGATTTTATGAACTTCTGGTAAGAGTTTAAATCAGCACAACCAATTTAGAGGAAAAAAAATACGTATGTGTGCTATGACACTCTGGGATCACGTCCTCCGTTCCACCCAGAGCGCAGACAGCGTGAGAAGTTTATTTGGGAAGGTGACTGTGGACGAGGAATGAGGAACAGATGAATGAACCACGGAAAAAGAGAGTCAAATCTAGAATGCATTATCAAGTTAGGGAACTGGATTCTCTAGGACCATTCACGGAAGTAAAACAAAGGGGAAATATTTATCTCTTAGCCCTAAGGGTTCCATTATTCAAGGATTACCGCGTGGGTGTTAACTCATCGATATGTCTAGATGGAGCGTACATGTGCATCAAACCAGTCTCCTCCAGCAGTCCACACAACATTGTTCAAGAAGTTCCAAGGCAGAAAGTGAAGTCTTTCCAGGGCCTGAAGACTGGTACTATCAGTTGCATTGTTATGAAGCTGAACAAAGTCTACACTGGTAAATAAGGCCATGGAGGAACAAGAGTTGAGACTGAGAGGATTTGCAGTGGTGTCATAGGTATCCAAATCGTCCTATGATATTGAAATTACATTCCTCTGTGTATATCTGTAATGCACTGAATGTTTATGTCATCCCCAAACTCATATATTGAAATCTTAACTCCCAAGATGATGGTATAGGAGGTGGGGCCTTTGGGAGGCGATTGATTAGGAATGGAATTAGTACCCTATAAAAGGGATGCCAGAGAGAATCTCTGCTCCCAGTCACATGAAGATACAAGAAGTTGGAAGTTTGCAACCTGGAAGACAGCTGTCACAAGAAGTCAACCGTACTGGCACCCTGATCTCAGATTTCTAGCCTCTAGAACAGTGAGAAATAAATTTCTGTTGTTTATAAGCCACTCAGTCTATGGTGCTTTGTTACAGCAGCCTGAACTGACTATGACAATATCCTAGAGAAATTCTGACCCATTTATATAACAATACATGTTCATAGAACCTATTTTTAAAAAATAGCAAAACACTAAGGAAAGCTGAATGACAATATATTGAACAATGGATAACTTTACTGTGATATATTCATATAATGCAATCCTAAACATTTAAAATACTGGATAAGGCGTGTTAAAACAGATGGATCTCACTAATGTAACATGGAACAAAACAAAGCAAGGTGTAGGTAAACATATACGTTTTTAACTTTTAAAAATACATGATCATCATTCAATTGTATGTATATATACTGGAACATAATTATAAACAATTACAGAAATATGTTCATTACCAAATCTAAAGTCATTGTTTCCTCTATGAATAGAGAAGGGAATTTGATAAAAGTTCCCAGGGGCCTCCAACTGAATTGACACTATTTTATACCTAGCTGAGTGGTTGATACATAAAGGTGTTTTGTTTTTCTTTATGATTTTCATATGTATTGAAACTGACAAAATAAATAACTAGCCTTGTATCTGGAACTTATGTTTCTTTGATATGCAGAACTACAGTAATAAAAGTTCTTGGGGTGTCAGCCCTTAGCTCTGAAATTTGGAGCACTCTCTAATATCTTCCAATAATTCCTAGACTCTTTTGTCTTGGTGCTTTAAAAGTAAATATGCATTTCAAACTGTTTTTTTAAGGGGAGATTTTTAGACAAAATAGAAATGATAGAGTACAAATATATGGCAGAATCAACAAAAGGGTTTTGATCTCTTAGATAAGTATACCTTGTAGTTTATTTCAAGTAAATCATCTCCTGGAAATGGGACAATATATAAAAGTTGTTGGGTCTCTCCTTATACACAGTGTAAATAAATAAAATCACCCCTCACTGGAAGACCCTAAGTAGGTCATTATACATCACGGTGTGAGGTTACCTAAAACAGACACTGAGATAGGGTATGTGACTAACTCATTTGTTCACATGTTTACGAAGAATATTCCCAGCAGCAAGGCCTTAGAGGAACAATAAAGAGAGTAGGCATGGGCCATGTTTTTATAAAATCTAGTGGAGAGGAGGCAATTGAAATAACCCAAGAAGGTAAATAAGCATTCAAATTTTGATAAGGACTGTAAACACACAAACAGGAAACTGTATTAGGGAATAATGGGTTAAAGGCAAGAAGAACTAATTCAAATAAGGGTTTCTCCGAGAAGCAACACTTAAGCAGAAACTGAAAGAATGAGAAGGAGTCAACCATTTTGAAAAGGCAGATCAGCTCGGTGCTCTGTGACCACCTAGAGGGGTGGGATAGGGAGGATGGGAGGGAGGGAGATGCAAGAGGGAAGAGATATGGGGACATATGTATATGTATAACTGATTCACTTTGTTATAAAGCAGAAACTAACACACCATTGTAAAGCAATTATACTCCAATACAGATGTTAAAAAAAAAAAGTTTCAGGCTGAGGAATCAACATCTGTAAAGACTGTAGGCAGGGAAGGCCTTAGCCAGTTTTGAATTCAACCTGTGTTGCTAGACAAAAGTGAACCATGGGTGACACAGCTTGGGATAAAGTAGACAGATAAGCAGGGATCAAAATCACATAGGTTTTAGAATAAACGTTATAATTGTGCATTTAATGTTGATTGCATTTAGAAGATGAATACCTTTGGGCTAGAATGAGGCCATATTTGATTTTGTTTGTTTGGTTTTAACAAATTATTCTGGCTTCAGTCCATAATATATTGGAAAGGTAATGGTCGATGAAAACACATGGTCATTGCAGAAACACAAACTTGGAGAATAATTTTGTAATAAATTCAAATCCTCTGGTTAAGAAAAGTTAGTTACTAAGTGCAATCAAGTCCTCAGAAGCAAGATGTAGGAAAGGGATGAGCTCTCCACCACACATAGGTTTTACTCCTTGAGTTAAAGAGTGTTGTAAGGATATCATCTAGATTTCCCTTCATTTATTTCCAGTATATTTTATGATCTTCATTCCTATTCCATCTTCTATTTCTAGCAAAAAATCTGTGAAATGTTTTACACTTAATAGAAATAATTTATTGACTGTTTGACCATGTGTTAACATTGTTTATATTTTATCTCAACATTGCTCTTGACAGTTCTCTGAAGTAGACAATATTTCCAATACATGAGTCATGAGGAAACTGAGGAATGGAAGGTGTAAACTATTTGTTTAGAGTAGCACAATCGTAAATGTTGAAGACAGGATGCAAATTCTGATATCTGTGATTCTAAAATTCATGATTTTTTTTTTTTTTTTGGCTGTGTTGGGTCTTCGTTTCTGTGCGAGGGCTTTCTCTAGTTGCGGCAAGCGGGGGCCACTCTTCATCGCGGTGCGTGGGCCTCTAACCGTCGCGGCCTCTCTTGTTGCGGAGCACAGGCTCCAGACGCGCAGGCTCAGTAGTTGTGGTGCACGGGCCCAGTTGCTCTGCGGCATGTGGGATCTTCCCAGACCAGGGCTCGAACCTGTGTCCCCTGCATTGGCAGGCAGATTCTCAACCACTGCGCCACCAGGGGATCCCGCCATGCTTTTTTTAAAACCACTATACTATGCTGCCTCTCTGATCTGAGTCCACCCACTCCTAGTTCATTTCTTAATCAACTATTTATTGAGTAATGTTCTAGGCTTTTGAAATATAGCACCAAAAAAAGTCAATAGAAATCTCTGTCCTCATTGAACTAACATTCTAGTAAGGAAACAATATAATAAGCAAAAATGTAAAATTTATAGTGTGTAAAATGATAGTAATGTTATGGTAAAAGCCAAACATGGTAAGTATCTACAGAACACAGAGGATTTGAATATTTTAATAAAATGGCCATGGAAATCCTCACAGAGAAGATGGTATCTGACCAAAGACATCAAGAAGATACAGAGCAAACCATATCTGTTACCATGTTCAGTAGTAACCAAGAGGCTAGTGCACCTGAAACTGAACGAGAAAATGACCAGAAGAAGGAAAGAAGTTCAGAGAGCAATTGGAGAGTTCATACAATGTAGTATCTATAAAACATTAGTACAAAATCTGGCTTTTACAGTGAGTGAGATGAGAATAAATTGGAGAGTTTTACACAAAAGTGGGTCATAAGCTGATTTATGTTTTAAAGTGCTGTATTGAGAGTATGCTGAAGGGTCCCTGATTCAGTATCAAAGACATCTGTTTGCAGGCCACTGTAATAATCCAAACAATAAACAATGGCAGGATGCTAGTAGTGGAAGAAGCAAAAAGTGGTCAGGATCTAGCTGTATTTTGAAGATACAGTCAATGTTAGGTGATGATGGATAGGTTCTGAGATGTGAGAAAAAGGATTCCATGACTTTGGGATTAAGCAATCTTATTGATTTGATATTTCAAATTAAGTCATAATTTTAAATTATATATGAATGTCAATAAAAATATGGCTCAAGGAAAAAAAATAACTCTCATTCTGTAACCAGATCTCTCTTCCATTGCTTTGAGATGGTACCATGGACAGAGAAAAAAACATATAGGTTTGGGAGACAGTTATCCACAATTCAGTCTCATTGACAGATTCATTGATTTAAATGTGATAGGGCAGTGAAGTGGAAAGTGAAAGAAAGGAATTCTGGAAGCCAAGACCTTAGATTTATTCCCCCCTAAAAAGGATAGCTAATATTTATAAAGTGATTAAAATGTGCCAAATGCTCTTACTTGCATCATCTTATTCTCTCAGCAAACCTTACAGAGTAGACATTGTTTTCATTTTTATATATGGGAAAATTCATGACACTGAGAGGTTAAATAACATTTTTCATGAGACAGCCGATATGCACAGTGTAGAAACCTTGGACAAGCCATTTAAACTTACTGAAATTACAGTCTCTGATTTTTTTTAATTGAGAGTACAGGCCTACATCAAGTTAAGTTGAAATATTTCACATATGCTTAGTATGTGTATAATTCCAAAATGTGAATTGATCCCAAATATCTTCATTCTTTCAGTGGGCCTAGAGAGTTTAACAGATATCTGGCATAATGTTACATTGAAGTACCAAATTTCCCTAAAAGTGAAAGGAACTGCTCTCAGAGTATTTCCAATGAGTATACAGAGTAAAAGTATTTTGGCTCATTTAATTTTGTAAAATCTCTCTCTTGTACATAATTCAAATTCCTTTTTTTGCCCATAGGAATAGTGAGGCAGATATGCATTAATTCATGTCATTGTACAAGAATAGGTAGTAATAAAACAGTGGCATTTTCCAAATTGCCAGGATAAAGAATTATCAGAAGAACATGAGTATTATTTTCAGATTCTCCAAGGGGTTAACCTTTATGTTATCTGTTAAATATGAATTATGTATTAGCTTCTCATATTTCCATATATAAAACTTTGTGCCTTGGTCCTGTTCCTTGGAATGACCTTGATGTAATCAAAGATAATAGTGTTCTTGACCAAAGACATTAATCAATAACTTTATAATATGAAGCACTATGAATATTTAATAGCTTCAGCTTGAATAATTCAAATTTCGTATCACTAAAAAATAAAGTCAATTGAGTGACTGAGATTTCTATATCCCCCCTATTCCTGTTCTGTTTACTACTCTTTATTTGAGGAAGGCATGGAATTATATATGTTGGTGACATAATGCCTCTTTTGCTCACTTTTTGTGTATATATAATTTTCATTTGTTTTTCATTTCATTGCTGAATATGAGCAGCCATTTTAGTGAGTTCACAATTCAAGCAAGAGTTCATATGGAAAGCAGTTGCCTTAATTCATTGAAAGATACTCTGTTAAAAATATACCTTAAAATTTTAAGAGAGAGTGAAATATCTATTTTAAAATAAAAACACAGAATCATAAATGCCTAATAAAATTGCAATGAAATCTTCAAAAAGGGAAAATAAACTATAATGATTGCAGATAAGATTGAAATTCAGTGTATAACTCATCTAAGAAAAGGCTTTGTAGAATTTCATTGAAATAGAATGCCAATATGAAATATGTAGGAAACTCATTAATAAACGGAAATATATGTATATATCTTATATATACATGCATATATTCATTTTAAGCCATATGCAGCCATTGTATTCAGAAAAGAATATTTTAAAAGCTTCAGGATTAATCAATTCTGATTTTTTTTTTTTTTTTTTTACTAAAGCAAATTACCATTGCCCATGGTAGAAGGTAGAAAATATATGTCAGCTATAGAGTGGATTTATGCATAACAACATGATAATCCTACTCCCTCCATAATGCATTCCAAGTTTTCAAGTCAAAACTTAATTAAATCAGGAATCTGTATGTGTTGTAGGAATATGAATATACAAAGAATAATCATAGTTCACTAAAATGTTTTATTTGCATATAAAAATTCACTGTGAAGATACTCTGAGAGTATTAGTTACATACGGAGAGCCAATTGTGCATATATCCACTAATTCTTTTAAGCTCACTAAGATAGATATTAGTACTAATTCATACAATAGTACTAATATGTATATATACATCAGTGATTAACTGTCAAAAAATGGAAATGACCTCCAATATACTTTATTCTTCTGAATTGTACTTTTGCCACATGAAATTGGAATTTTGTTTTAAAAATTCTTTTTCTTTTTCTCCCTAGTAGATTATATGATTCGTCAGAACAGAGTTATTTCTTACTCATGTTAGTAGGTTTGTGTACCTATATTGGAGCTTGATTTGGAAAGAGACCAAACGTAATAGCATTGTTGTACATGTAGGTATTGTTGCAGTTAAAATAATATTGCATAGCTTAGTTTTGGGCAAGAAGAACTTAACAAATGACAGAAAATTACAAGGCCCTCTTAACGAATGTCAGAAATGTAACTAAAGAAGATGAAAATAAAAATAGTAAGGAAAAGCACTTTGGTATATAATCACCCAGGAACATGAGTTCAAAATTCTCCCTCTACATTTTGCAGTAATGTGTACCTCAAGTTAAGTATGCAGCAGCTACAAAGTGCCTTTCCTTGTTCAGAATGTCCTGAGCAGTTTATCATTTAGTACTGGGAAGAAGAGAGAGAGAGACATAGGGGAAAGAGGGAGAGAGAGATCGGTGTGTGTGTGTGTGTGTGTGTGTGTGTGTGTGAGAGAGAGAGAGAGAGAGAAACAGAACAGCTCAGAAAAAGTTCCTATTTCCAACTCCTCACTTTTGCTCTATTTCTATTACTGAAGAGTGAAACCAGACCAAAAAATAGATCATGTGTCATTTTTGTTTGTTTTCTTATTTTACAACACATGGAAAACTTCAAGCTGGAGAAATAAATTAGCAGGTCTATAGGGGTAGAGAGACACTTTCTAATCTCTACAATACTATCTTTAGAGTGGAAGATGAGATCAAATACATGATTTCCAATAGTGAGAATCAGTAAAGACAAAAATGACCCTTAGTAATGAATAATGATCTAAATATTCACCTGAGGATTTATTCCTTTGTTGCAGGTTTTTGGAACAATGGACTATACTGTTTGAATCATAACTGATGTATATTGCCATAAACAAGGGATTTTTCAAGCTAGCTCCATGTGGCCTAAAATTATTTTATTTATTACTAAAAGGAATGCCTTAGACAAGTCCTGTGGTAAAAACAGATTTGTTGTCTGTGCTATTCACCTGTGTTATTTCTCCATATATTACCATTGGTATATATTATCCATTCTTCACAGCAATGGCTTTACCGTGGTAAATTAAATATCTCATTGTCCTTCTCTGTCCATTTTACATTAGAATGTTTCTGAGCAGACTTTTACAGTTCTCTCAGAATTATAGCAGGTTTTTATTTAAATAAAAACAAAGTTAAAGCCAAAAATCTTAGACTCAGTTGAAAATCCCTTTTAATTTTATAAGCAGGATGTTTAAGTAAAATATGCTTTCTTCTATTTTCAAGAAGAAAACAAATACGTGGTATGTCAGTGGAATTATCTAAAGCTGACTCTGTCTTGAATAAAAGCAAGACTAGACTAGAAACAGTCTAAAATAGACATTGTGAAAAAAACAGGGAAAAGAATTATTTATTTTACATTCCTTTATTCTAATATTTTAATCTATACTATACTATACTAAATTTTATAAGGTGTGAAAATAAATAAAAGACAACTTCATTTAAAACAGTATCAGGAAGTTCGGAAGGGAGAGCTCTCATGCACATACCAGCCTGAATAATCAGAAGGAAGAAGGAAGAGAAGCGATTTTTAAAACGTCTGTTTGTATAGAATTCTTTGTGTAACATTCTCTGGGTTTCAACTTTTTATGCATGATGTTAAGAACGTTATTTTTCTTCTGGTACGAGGGAGGACATTTTTTACATGGGAATTTCATCTCCTGCTTTTAAGAAAAGGAAGGAATTTCTATTTAGGTCTTCCACCCATTTTTTTAATTGGATTGATTGCTTTTATGATATTGAGCTCCATGAGCTGTTTGTATATATTGGAGATTAATCCTTTGTCTGTTGTTTCATTTGCAAATATTTTCTCCCATCCTGAGGGTTGTTTTTTCATCTTGTTTATGGTTTCCTTTGCTGTGCAAAAGCTTTTAAGTTTCATTAGGTCCCATTTGTTTATTTTTGTTTTTATTTTCATTAGGAGGTGGGTCAAAAAAGATCTTGCTGTGGTTTATGTCAACGAGTGTTTTTCCTATGTTTTTCTCTAAGAGTTTTATAATGTCTGGTCTTACATTTAGTTCTCTAATCCATTTGGAGTTTATTTTTGTGTATGGTGTTAGGGAGTGTTCTAATTTCATTCTTTTACATGTAGCTGTCCAGTTTTCCTAGCACCACTTATTGAAGAGGCTGTCTTTTCTCCATTGTATGTTCTTGCCTCCTTTGTCATAAATTAGGTGACCATATGTGCATGGGTTTATCTCTGGGCTTTCTATCCTGTACCGTTGATCTATATTTCTGTTTTTGTGCCAGTACCATACTGCCTTGGTTACTGTAGCTTTGTAGTATAGTTTGAAGTCGGGAAGCCTTATTCCTCTGGCTCTGCTTTTCTTTCTCAAGATTACTTTGGCTGTTCGGTGTCTTTTGTGTTTCCATATGAATTGTAAAATTTTTTGTTCTAATTCTGTGAAGAATGCCACTGGTAGTTTGATAGGGATTGCATTGAATCTGTAGATTGCTTTGGGTAATATAGTCATTTTCACAATATTGATTCTTCCAATCCAAGAACATGGTATATTTCTCCATCTGTTTATGTCATCTTTGATTTCTTTCATCAATGTTTTATAGTTTGAGTACAAGTCTTTTGCCTCCTTAGGTAGGTTTATTCCTAGGTATTTTATTCTTTTTGTTGTGATGGTAAATGGGATTGTTTTCTTAATTTCCCTTCTGATTTTTTATTGTTAGTGTATAGGAATGCCAGAGATTTCTGTGCATTAATTTTGTATCCTGCAATCAGAAGACCTAAATAGACATTTCACAAAAGAAGACATACAGATGGCCAAGAGGCACATGAAAAGATGCTCAAAATCACTAATTATTACAGAAATGCAAGTCAAAACTACAATGAGGTATCACCTCACACCAGTCAGAATGGCCATTATCAAAAAATCTAGAAACAATAAATGCCGGAGAGGGTGTGGTGAAAAGGGTACACTCCTGCATTGTTGGTGGGAATGGAAATTGATACAGCCACTATGGAGAACAGTATGGAGGTTCCTTAAGAAACTAAAAACTAGAACTACCATATGACCCAGCACTCCCACTACTGGGCATATACCCTGAGAAAACCATAATTCAAAAAGAGACATGTACCACAATGTTCATTGCAGCTCTATTTACAATAGGCAGGACATGGAAGCAACCTAAATGTCCATCGACAGATGAATGGATAAAGAAAATATGGCACATATATACAAGGAATATTACTCAGCCATAAAAAGAAACAAAATTGAGTTATTTGTAGTGAGGTGGATGGACCTAGAGTGTGTCATACAGAGTGAAGTAAGTCAGAAAGAGAAAAACAAGTACCGTATGCTAATGCATGTATATGGAATCTAAAAAAAAAAAAAAAATGGTACTGATGAATCTAGTGGCAGGGCAGGAATAAAGATATAGACATAAAGAATGGACTTGAGGACATGGGGTGAGTGGGGAAGCTGGGGCAAAGTGAGAGTAGCATCGATATATATACACTACCAAATGTAAAATAGTTAGCCAGTGGGAAGCAGCTGCATAGCACAGGGAGATCAGCTCAGTGCTTTGCGACGACCTAGAGGGGTGGGATAGGGAGGGTGGGAGGGAGGCTCAAGAGGGAGGGGATATGGGGATATATGTATGCATATGGCTGATTCACTTTGTTGTACAACAGAAGCTAACACACTATTGTGAATCAATTATATTCCAATAAAGGTCTATTAAAAAAAGAAGCAGAAAAGGAAGGAAGATCCCTCCCTGCCCCAGCAACAATGCGCTAACCACCAGTAAGAAACCGCCACAACCTTGAACTCCTGTTCTTCTCCAGTGAACTTTTATTCAAAACAACCCTCCCCAATTTCCTCCTAAAACCTAGTAGAAATTGACCTTCCTTTTGTCTCTTCAGACTTGCCAGTGATTCACTATAGCTTGCCTGCCCCAGAACTGCAATTCCCTGCTTTTCCCGATTATACCCATTTTGCTGGTAAAGTAACTGGCTATGTTACTTTTTGAGGTTGACATTAGTCAATTTCAAAGCCCTGCTACTTTCTATGAGAAATAAAAACTTTTCATTTTACTGGGAAGTTATCTTAAAGTATAAGATTGAGAATGATGATAAAGAGTAAATAGATCCAATATTCTCTCAGATATATGTGAAATAAGCAAGAAATAAAACAGAAAGGTAGATATGTTTATTCCTTGATAGTTTATATCTTAAAAATCCATTACCATAAGGTAGATGGATGTAGAATCTACGATGATTAAAAACATATACGAATAAATTTCTTATCACAGCATTCTGATTTCAGATAAATAGAAATCAGGTGATAATTTCATATCAATCATTCTATTGTCTTTGATATTTTTAAAAAGAACAAATTGTTTGCCTTAATTTCACAGCATTTATGTTACCTATCATTTTAATTGTTAGGTACTAGGTGTTTTTTAAAGTTGTATATATGTGATATATAGCACTAAAAAAAGTGAAAATAAGTTTACTGTCCATTAGTAAGGGAATGCACTATTACATTTTGATGCAGTCATACACTAGAAACAATGAGAGCTACTTAAATGAAAATGAACAAAAGTAAAAATGAATGTTGAGTTAACAAAGGAAAGATAAATATCAAAATTAGAACAATAGTTTTTCACTGGTTACATAAAGAAAGGAGGGGCTTGTCATATGAGCCTGTTACACCTTCCACATTTATTTCTAAACAAAAAAGACACTTGCAGCAACTATTGTGAAGTATTTATACCTGATAAATCTAGATAAATGGTGCTCTATATTTTATGTACTTTTATGCATGATTGAAATATATGATTAAATTCTTTTAAAAATGACAATTTTGTATTTCAAAGTTTTCTTTGAAAATTTCCTGCTCAAATTGAATTTTAAAGAATCTAGTAATGATTTTTCAGTGTGAAAATGATTTTATACCAACTCCATTACATAAACAATAGATATTCCTAGATACATCTGCACCAAGTCTTTCCTTCTATGTGTGTAGGGATTCTTGGCTAGCTTTATCTTTGTCTCTAGGGAATGTATAAAATCATTCTAAATTAGAAAAAAATGTACCCATGTACAATGTATATGTCTTCCATATAGCACTATCTTAAAATGTGTTAATTGAAATATAATGTATATACAAAAATGCACAAATTATAAGTATATAGTTCAATTAATTTGCACATAGTGAGAACACTTAAGTAACACCTACACAGGTCATAGAACAGTACTTCAAAAATGTTCTCCCGCCTCTCCCTCCAAATAACCATTACCTTTATTTCTAATAGCTTAGATAGTTTTGTCTGGTTGTGTGTGTGTGTGTGTGTGTATGCATTGTGCATGGTGAGGGAGGGGGTTGTTGTGTATGTATGTGTGTGTGTGCAAGTATGTGAGGGTCTCCTTTAGCCCAGTTATGGGTTGATGAGATTCATCAGGGATATTGCTTATAGCAATAGTTCATTAATTTACTTTGATTTATAATTTCATGTTATAGGAATATATTACAATTGATTTATTCATTACATTGTTGATAGATATTTGATTTGCTTCCAGTTTAGAGCAAGTACAGATAAAGCTCCCATGTGTATTTTTGTTTTGTCTCTTGATGAACATATTGATATTCTGCATTTTTATTTGGTACATATAATTGGATAAAATTGTTGGTGCATGGGTGTCAACAATAGATAGTGCCAATTTTCCGTTTTTACCTGCCACATTGTAGTTCCATCAGTGATATATTTTATTGTCAGTCCTATTAATTGTAACGACCTGGTGGGTGTGTAGTGTTATCTTGTTTATTTATTTTTCCTCATGGTAACTATGTCTTGTATTGCCCTTGTGATTAATGGGAACATTTTCATACAGTAATTGGCCATTCGGGTGTCCTTTTTATTTAAGTGCCTCATCAACCATCCTGTCGATTGCTTATGAGATTCTCTATTTTCTTATTGATTTGTACGACTTTATATATTTTCTAGAAATGAGTTGTTGTCAGTTATATGTTTTGCAAATATTGTTTCTCAGTTTGTGACTTGAATATTTACTCTAATATGTATAGTATTATATTAACTAGTACATTATTATATTATATATGTGTGTATGTGTATGTTTAACAAATTGACAAAACACTATTTATTGAACCAGACCATCCTTTCCCTATTGTCATATATCAAGTGTCCATATATGTGTGAGTGTGTTTCTAGACTCCCAAATCTGTACCATTGATTTTTTTGCTTATCCTTAATCCAAAACATAGCTTCCTAATTTATTTTCCAATAAATGTGATCGTCATTAGAATAATCACCAACTCTTTAATTCTTTTTAATTAAATTGCTTTTGCATTACTTATACTTCATATTTTAATATATATTTTACAATATCCACAAAAAGAACCCAATTGTAATTTTGTTTGTGATTGTGTTGCATGTTTAGAATGATCTGAGCAGATTAGCATTTAACAATACTGAATCATTGATTGCAGAAATAGGATATCGTCCTGCATTTATTTAGTTCTTTTCAAATGTACATCAGTAAGCTTTAAAGTCTTTAATGCAAAGGACTTGTACATTTAATATGGATATATTTCATGCTTTTTGATTTCGCTGTCGATGCTACCATTTTCTTTCCATATGGCTTATATCTGGTATATAGATATTCAATCAATTGTTGCACATTTGTCTTATATTCAGAAAAGTTGATAAGTTTATTTTATAAATATAATGGTATGTCAGCAACCTACTGAATTATTCATCAGTATTATATTTCTCAATAATAATAGCTTTATGCTTTCTTCTAATGTTTGCCTTATTCCAAGAGTTCTAAAAAAATAAGTCTACTAGAGATAATAACAGGCTTCCTTGCCTTCTTCCTTTGTTCAGAGAGAAAACTTTAAAAACTCTTTTTCAATTTTATTGTAATTTTTTTGCTGGAGTTCATAAATATCCTTTATCAGGTTATGGAAATTCTTTTCTAATACTAGTTTATTTTTTTATTAAGTTTGGTAACTAATTTTACCTGATGCTTTCAGTGGTATTTAATGTTATAATCACGTATGTTTTCTCCTGATTCAGTCATAATGGAATTATACTGACAGAGTTTTGAATTGCAAAGGACTCCTCATTCTTGGACAAAACTCAATGTGTTCATGATGAATTGTTGTTCATATATATTGTTCAAAATATTTTATTTAGGATTTAGGCATACTCATTTAAGTGAGAGATTGACCTGACTTTAGCAAGTATTTCTTCTTTTTCTGATCTTGGCAGAGTTTGTGTAAGATTTATGTTCTGTTTTTCACTGTAAGTTTCAAAGAATTCATCAGAGAAATTCATTGGTCTTCCTGTGGAAATTTAATCAGATTTTCAGTTTATTCATTGGTTATAGGACTATATAAAACCTCTGTTCTTTTTTTTTTAATCACTTTTAATGAGTTGTATGTTGCTTTTTTAAAAAATTTTTTTAATGTATGTATTTATTTATTTATGGCTGTGTTGGGTCTTCGTTTCTGTGCGAGGACTTTCTCTTATTGCGGCAAGTGGGGGCCACTCTTCATCGCGGTGCGCGGGCCTCTCACTATCGCGGCCTCTCTTATTGCGGAGCACAGGCTCCAGATGCGCGGGCTCAGTAATTGTGGCTCACGGGCCTAGTTGCTCCGCAACATGTGGGAATCTTCCCAGACCAGGGCTTGAACCCGTGTGCCCTGTATTGGCAGGCAGATTCTCAACCACTGCGCCACCTGGGAAGCCCCTGTATGTTGCTTTTTTTAAGGCTTTTCAATTTACTGAGATACCTTACTCAAAAGCTGCTTATCTTGTTTAGATCTGAATGTGACAAAATTGAAAGAGCAATAAAGTAGAGCTATATCCAGCGTTAATCCTAAGAAATCCTTTTTTATCCAATTCCTCTAAAATTCTCCACAATTAGTTTTTTTTCTGTTGTTGTATTTATGCCTCATCATTTAAATATGATTTAATGTGTGTAAAAATGCCTGTATAAATGGTGATCATTATTTCTAGGTTATCAAGGCAAATTGCTAGTAATTTACAGGTACTTGGACCTATGGTTTTGACTCCTGCTTTTACCTAAACTGATTAACACTTTGACAGAAAAAAAGTAAAATAATGATATATTTATTGCAAAAATATGAAATAATATTTAAAATTAATTTTTCAATTAGTTGAAGTGATAACGCAGCTGTTTGCATGCATATCACAGAAAACATGAGACGAAGGATGTCATCTGTATCATTTTAGGTTAACATCAAAGAGGAATCCTATGAAATATTAACAGGAACAGAACTAAAGTATGTATAGGTAATTTTTAAAGATTCTAATGTTCCCTGTAAAACTGATAATTGGATAGACATCAGCATTATTACTTCCCCAACATTAAAATTTTTTAAATGATTCAGAATTTAAATACAGTAACTTATGAAGTAACCAGGTCCCATTATGACTGACCACTGAAGGGTAGATTGCACGAGGCACAATTACATGAGCCCAAGTGCCAGCTTATTCCCGCTGTTTCCCTCAAAGCAATTTTTACAGGGAATACTAGTTAAACGTATAAGCTATTGATACATATTTTTCTTTTGACCGATCATTTAATTGTAGAGAAGGACACCATTAATCATCATTCTGATTATAACATAAAATAAAAGCAGAGTGAAAATCTAATATCTTTATTCAGAATATGGAAACAGCAATATTCCTTGAAATATTAAGGAAAATATAAAGTACACCTAGGTCTCACCACAATTACAAGTTGCATCAGTAAATGTAATTGCTCTGTATTACAGCAATTACTTTAAACTGTTTAGCCTTCTGTCCATAGGAGGGTTTTGTTTTTCTAATAGTATCAGGCCATTAAATGTGCTGACCAGTGTTATCATTGAATTTTCCTTTCCTCCTAAATCTCATGACAATGAAAGCATTTCTGCAGAGTCTATACAAAGTCACAAAGTCACTAGGCTGGAGCTTGTCACCCAATAATAGACTCTGTCATTTATGAGTTCCCACTTTATGTCACTCCTGAAATGCTTTCACCTGAACCATTACTGAGCAACCTGAAATGTGGGGATAAATCTGCCACTGTGTTCTGCATACAATGACAGATCATCTGAGGGTGAAAGAGTCTCAGAAGAGAGCCATTTCTATCACACCTCCCCTCTGCCTATGTATATGCGTGCCTGAGTAGGACGAAACTCTGCTTTCTTACAGAGTTATTTATTGGAAGCTGTTACTCCATTGCATTTTTCGCTCACAGTTTGACACTTCCTCCTACAATGTAGTTGCTGCAGCGAACACATCTTTTCTGTTGTAACTGCTGTCAGTAAAGGAGAGTTTATTTCCTTCTTGCTGATTCTCAATTTGAGCATCTATGTGCCAGGCATTCTGCCTGCATTTTGCATTCATTATTTCATTTAGTTCTCATGGCAGCCCTATGGAATAGATATTATTGCCTCCCTTTTAAAAAATGTCCAGGTCAAAAACGTAGTAAGTGGTGCAATAACTATTCAACCTTGATTTTCTCTGATTCCAAACTCTCTGCCCTTTTAATGGGCTGCATCTCTAGTGTTTGTGCACATAATGTATTATTAACATTGCACTTAAAAAATGTTTTTAAATCATTAAATATACATACAACTGCTGTATGTAACTTAGATGTACAATTAAATCATCATGATAAACCAAACAATATATTCAGAAGTCAAGGTAATACCTTAAAAGCCCCTGTTTGTTCCCTGTCAGCTTCATTCCCTCGGGAGTAATAACCACTTATTCCAAGTTATGTGTTATTAAATCTCTCTCTTTTCTTTAGAGTTTTACTATCCATGTAAGATATATAATACGTATGTATGTATATATATTTAGTTAGTTCGTTCATTCATTTCTAGTGCATTTGTCAATTTATATAAATGAAATTAGTATATATTCTTTTGCGGCTTGCTATTCTCAGTTAATGTTATGCTTTTGAGAGTCACCCAATTTGATTCATGCAGCTGCAGTCTATTCCATGGTTGATGGACATCTGGGTAGTTTTCAGTGTTTTACTCTTATGAACAAGGCTGCAAGGAAAATTCTGATTTCATGTCTGCAGAAGCATATGTGTAGGATTGTCTCTAGGATGTATACCGAGTAGTGGGATTGCTGGGTCACAAAACATGTGTGTGTCAACTGTATTAAATAACGCCAAATTATTTTCCAAAGTGGCTGCAGCAATTTGCTGTAAGACGAGCAGTTGCTAGGTAGTTAAATGAATGTGCCCCTTGCTCATATCTTTGCCAATAATTGGTTTTGTCCAACTTTGGAATGTTTACCAAATTGGTCGCTGTGGTTTTGATTCACATTTCTCTGCTCTCTAATGTCCCTTTATTATTCATGTTTTATCTGTGAAATCTTTGTTCATATATTTTTACCATTTTAAAATTTTGTTAGTGGTCTTTCTCTTACACACACACAATTTACTCACTCACTTATATATCGTAAATATTCTCTTAGAACACTAATTCTTTGTGAGTTATATTTGTGGAAAGTATTTTCCACTTTGACTTATCATTCCTTTTCTCTAGACCAACAGAAGTTCTTAAATTTATAATTTTCTTCTTTTTTATAATTTGTGAATCTTAAGAAATTATTCCCTACCCAAAGCCATAAAGTTATTCTCTTATATCATCTCCAAAAACTATATATAAAGTTCACTTATGCATTTAAGCCAATGATATATCTGGAATCAACTGTTGTTTGTGTTGTAAGATAAGCATTCATCTCCTTTTTACATAATGATAACTATTTTTGTATACCCATTTATTTATTAGTCCACCTTATCCCACAAGAATGTATAAGCTCTGTGATAAATTTGATTACCACATATACATGACTATATTTCTATTTGGGTTGAGAATTCAATTATATAAATATATAGATCAGTTTGGAAAGTATAACTGAAGAAACACAAAAAAAATGTTAAGCTCCTAAAAATGAAAAGTAGTAAAGCAAAAATACAAAGACAATGCAAGAATATATATTAAAAGATAATATATAATGAACCATTTGTTTTTTCCCCAGAAATTTGCAACCTTTAGTCAGTCTATAAAAATAATATTTCTATCAATTTTATAGGTCTTCTCTAAGGTTTTAAGGTTTTATTTTTTCAGTAAAGACCATTTTATTATATTTGATAAAACATACTTTATATATTACGTCTGGTATATGTCATTCAATTTTTTTGCACAGTCCCAATATTAAGCTAAAAGTTTATTTTCCTAATTTACTAAGACTTTCTAATCATAAGATGATATATAATTGTATTACCCCTTTTTCTGCAGGTATTGTCACAACCATATAGCTTCCTTTCTTTAATTTGTTAATGTTTAAAAACATATTGATCTATTTTCTGTTGTTAAATTAATCTAGGGGCTACTCTGGTGGTGCAGAGGTTGAGAATCCGCCTGCCAATGCAGGGGATACGGGTTTGGGCCCTGCTCAGGGAAGATCCCACATGCCACAGAGCAGCTAAGCCTGTGCGCCACAACTGCTGAGTCTGTGCTCTGGAGCCCAGGAGCCACAACTGCTGAAGCCCGCCAGCCACAGCTACTGAAGCCCATGTGCCTAGAGCCCGTGCTCTGCAACAAGAGGCCACCCAATTAGAAGCTGGGGCACCGCAATGGGGAGTAGCCCCTGCTCACTGTAACTAGAGAACACCCGTGCACAGCAACGAAGACCCAACACAGCCAAAAATAAATAAATAAATAAAAATAAATTTAAAAAAATTAATCTAGAATTTCTGGGAAACAAACAAATGGTTCCTTATATATTTTAGTATATATTCTTTTATTGTCTTTATATTTTTGCTTTTACTACTTTTCATTTTTAGGAGCTTAACATTTTTTTTGTTTCTTCAACTCTCTGCAAGTATATGTGTGAGATACGACTTATCTCTAGATGAATGTTTAGAAAAAAAAATCTATTCTAAAGCTATTTGACTATTGTGTGGAAAATTCAGAATTTACTGATTCAGATTCTCTGCAGTTAAATTTCCATTTAAATTTTCTAGTTCTTTACATCTTAGTCAAATCAAATTATTCAGGGAATTTATCCACTTAATAAGTTTTCAAAACTACTAGCATACAAATATTCAATTTTAGCACCTAATATTTAAATTTTAATATCCTACTTCTGTACTTTTATTTACATCTTTATTCCTGTTACAGTTCATTTGTATATTCTCTTTATCTTTATTTATCTTGCCAAAGTTTATCTATTTGTCTCAAACATAACCCAAGCACTCCTAAGTCAATATATCATTTTAAAATAATTAAAAAGCTGCAGGTATTTAAAATTACTCAAGCCAATAGATATAAAAAGAAAAAAGGGTGGAAAATAAATATGTAAATGATCACAGTTTCACATTTAAACAAAATAAACCAAAAATCTTAAGTAATTATAAACTATGTCTCCTGTTATTAATGATGTAATTTCATAAACAAAAAGTTCATCCTTCTAAAAATTGAGATATATAGTAAAAATTAAAGACTTAGTTTAAAACAGTGAACACTCTTTTGCTATGGTAGGTGAAAATATTTTTACAAGGTTTTGTTTTATTAGAGTGGTACCTCCATCTCAAGGCCTACCCTTATTTTTCTAAGATATTATGATAAAAGGGAGCTATTTATTAATCAGCATTCCTTTAAGCAGTAGAAACTCATCATGGTGGCGGAAAGTGTAACATTTACTAATGGAAAATGTTATGCTTATTATAAAGCAAGTCATTTCATCCCAAATTTAAGAGTAATAAATATTATACCAGTACATATAACCATTTTTTTAACAATGTTTTTATATTATGCACCTTGTAGTAAAATGTTGAATCCCTTTTGAAGAAGGAAGAGGCATATCATTTCCATTTCTCTGAATTAGGATTTTATAAGTATACTTGCAGGAAGTAGTTACTGAATGATAATAAGTAATATGCTGTGGTGTATTAATGAATTCAGGAAATCATTTACTTCTTCAGGAAAGTATGAATGTCTTGAAATTTTAAAAAATATTAGTAGAATAGTGATGAGAGAGTAAAGATTGAATTGCTTTGAAATGGTAGAGAGAGCTATTTACTTGACATTCATATGCAATAGGGTGAATATTTTAGTGTATTAAATAAATATTTTATCATCTGCAATCCTTATTTAAAAAGTGTACATTGACCCCCAGTAAAAATTATACCATGGAGAAACTGAGATTATAGAGTTTTGTACATAAGGCAGAATTTTTCAATACCCCTTACATAATGTTTCCAATAACTCTTTAATATGTTTGCCACCTTAAGATGGAGGATATAGCAAGGAGAAAAGTGAGAAATTGAAGGAGAAAGAGAGTAAAGTATGAGAGCCCATTACTCATATTTCTGCTTCCTCACAATGAAACCACAAGGTGGGGTTTGGAGTTCTAGGAGAGGCCTCAAACAAATGGAGAAACCTGAAGCTACACAATCAAGAGCCTGAAAAACAGTGTCCAGGAGGATAGATTCGGTGCAGAGAGATGTTAGGTTTGGCAAAGGGAAAGAATAGCCAGTTGCCCTTGAAACAGCACTATTACATCCATGTGATCTGTACATTATTTAGTGGATCTAGCATTTTCTTTAATTCCTGTTTGTGGACAAAGTACTAGTGCACCATTGAATGGCAAAGGCTAAAATATCAGGACAAAACTGTCAGTAGCAATGAAGTCTTTAATCTCGCACAGTGAGCTAGATTAAAGAGGTTTTGGTGATAGCACGGCACAGTTTAAGATAGCTGGGATTAATTATACCAGAACGCTCTCCAATCAAGGGAAGACAAAGCACAGATTTGCGTCAGAAAGCAGAGAGAATTTAGCGGGTACAGCTGGGATCTCAGGCGTCCTGCCCTCCACCCACAAAATGTAAATTTACATAAGCCACAGAGCCGCAATCCCACTTACATTTGGAACATTGTTAGAGATGATATTTATCTAATCAGAAAGACAAAATAATTTCATTGAGCTAGATTTATCAATGTCAAAAGAAAACTAATAGCCCCCCCCAAAGATATCCATGTCCCAATTCCCAGTACAGGTGAAAATGTTACATTACATGGTAAAGAGGAATTTAATTTGTAGCTGGAATTGGGGAGAATGGCTTGAATGAGCCAGGTGTGCCTAATGTAATTACAAGTGTTAAAAGTGGACGTGGGCGGCAGAAGAAAGATCAGAGTGATGTGAGGTGAGAACTCCACCAACCCTAAAAGGTCTCTCCCCTAGAATCTCCAGAAAGGAACACTGCCCCGCTAGTACCTTGGATTTAGCCCAGGAAAAGTCCAAGCTACAGAAAGGTAAGAAAGTTTGTGTTCTTTTAATCCACTAAATATGTGGTAATTTGTTATAGCAGCCCTAGAAAACTAGAACAATGAGATAAAAGCATAAAGCAAAAATTTGGTTTAATTTCTTTGCTTCTTTTTCTCTGTATTCAATGAGGGGGTGTTTACGGGGGAAAAAAATCAACTCAGTTATAGAGTACTAGAAAGAAATGTGTGAGTATACTTGCAGCTCTGCCAAACAGTTCTCAAAGATGGAGAGATGACCAAATTTACGTTTCCTGATAAATCTTTTCAAGTGCCTAATGTAATTTGAGTTTTTTCTTACAACTTTAAAGAAATGATATATTTCATTTGTTCCCTTCAAAATCTACCCACTCTATAAGTTCTACTCCTGTTATCTTTTATCTCCAGGCTTTTTTTTTTTTTTTTTAATTTTAAATCTGAAAAGCAATTTCTTACTGATCTTGGATATCCAACTAGTTTCTGAAACAAATTATCTCTGATAGTGAGCAAATTGCATTCCCTTCCAACTTGTTTTGGCACCAGTCCTTGTTAATGTCTTTGTTATTTACACAGCCATTTAATTTAAAACCTTGAGGTTATCCTTTACTAATAACTTTCTTCTTCCATGTCCATCTAGCCTACAAGTCTCTTGAATCTGGCTTTATCCTTTCCTTCACCTTTGCCACAATCTTATTCTCATCATTTCTCACCTGGACTATTGCAATAACATTATAGTTGCTCTCTCTGTTACCATTCTATTTCCCATCCAGACATCTTCATGCTCTTGTGAAGCTCCCCTTACAAAATCCTGTTTTTGATATTAATTTGTTGGCAGTCATCACTTTATTTCTGCTCCCTATTGACCCTAAGCCACAGCCACCCCTCCTCTACAAGTCACATAATTGTGATCTACTCATGTTGTAGTCATGTTCTTACTGTAATGTCTAATAAAGAGCTTGGAAAACTTCATGTGTCAAATAATATGTGTAAATAAATAAAGGTCAAAATAGTTGAAGCCAGCCCATGCAATAGTAATGGAGCAGAGAGATTATATGGTCTTTGCTGGCATTCCACTGACAGAGGAGGAAAAGGAATCTTTTCCTCCTGCAGCTGAAATTGCTTTAATCACCATCACCTGCTTGGTTATTACATCCAAGCCATTTTGACAAACTCACATTTGGTCTGTGTATTAAAAGACTGATAATTATTTTAAGAGGCTGTTGTTAATTAACCTAGGACAAAGGAGATTGAAATTAGTACATAAAAAATACACCTACTGTCCAACGACTTCCCTATATCTTTAGTCCAATAGATAATTTTTAGTATTTTTATTGAAAGCAATAGGTTCACTCAATCTATGAATACAGATATTGATATGATCCACTAATCAGAACGTTATCGAAATTCTTTAACTGAGGTTAACTCACCTTTAAAAGAGTATTCCCTGGGGTAAAAAAGTAGGAAAAGCACAACAAAGCAGTTCACCATTTGTTTCTGTCCTTAAACATTGTTCCACACCTGATTATTCCAACAGGCCATTGTTTTTTCTTGTCTAAGTTTAATTTTATTTTATTTTTTTCATTTGTGTGGAACCTGGGCAAACTGGCACTCACCCAGACATTAAATGGATCCTTGTTTATTTTCCCTCAGCTCTTTGTGAGGGCTAGAAAAGCACACTTGTGTTATAAAATGGTTGCCTTGTTGTTATAAAACCTCTCCTTTTATAAATTATACTGTGCCAAGAAGTATTATACTGTCTTTCATATTACTTTACTAAGCACCAACATTAATATAGAGTAGTATTAAAAAGGCACATGCTGATGATAAAAAAGCTGAGGTTTATAATGGAAATGTAAGTTTTCTAGGCCACTCTGCGTATGCTCCCTTTAAAAGGAAAGAGAAAAGTG
This sequence comes from Eschrichtius robustus, assembly GCF_028021215.1. Lineage (NCBI taxonomy): Eukaryota > Metazoa > Chordata > Mammalia > Artiodactyla > Eschrichtiidae > Eschrichtius > Eschrichtius robustus. The sequence continues at coordinate 24,119,057 of NC_090825.1, forward strand.
TTTCTACTTAGGGAATTTGGAGATTCCATCCTTCTGTGAGGTGGTTGTGAAGGTGACAGAAGACATCTACATCTATTCTTAGGTTGGAATGGTGTTACATATCAGTGAAATAAGCTAGTTTGGAGTGAAAATATATAGGTACTTTTAAGGTTCTGTACTTTGGGTAAAACTTAACACAATTTGCTTTCCATGGCAAATGCTAATAAGTAGTAAATTCAGAAGTGAAGGGTTTGAAATTCCAGGTTTTTCTCTCCTCTTAAGATAAACTGCTGCTGAGTGCTTAGTTCTGGTTGCATTTTTTTGTTTGTTTTTTGGTTTTTTTTTTGTTTGTTTTTAAGAAACTTTTTGCTATTGCTACCTTAACTTTAGAAATTCTTTTGATTGAGAAATAATGTTTTTTATTTTATTTTATTTATCCCTAATATGAGCCAACCCCTCTCAAAATGTTAGGTCATTCAGTTGCCTGTGAAGATGTGGAAACTTAGAAACTTTATTGATTTACCCCAGCCCCCAAACCCAGGAAGCAGCAGAGTTGGTCTCCAAGACTAGCTTTCTCAGCTACAAATCAGTAATCTTATCACTGCGTGATATGATGTATTAGTTTCCTAGGGCTGCCGAAACAATATACTACTAACTGTGTGGCTTAAGCAAAAGAAATGTTTTCTTTCACAGTTCTGGAGGCTAGAAGTCCAAGATCAAGCTATAAACAGGGTTGGTTCCTTCTGAAGGCTGTGAGGGGAAATCTATTCCATGCCTCTCTCATAATTTAGTATGAATAGTATGCCGGAAATTCTTCACATTCCTTGGTTTCTGCTGCATCATTCAGATCTCTACCTTCATCTTCACGTGACATTCTCTTGGTGGGCATGTCTGCCTCCGTGCCTAACCTTCCCCCTTTTTAAAGATTCTAATTAAATTGGATTAGAGCTGTTAAATAAAAACTGCACCAGACAAGATGAACAGCCAAAGAAAATTTTATTCAAGGATATTGCAAGAGGTGTCTAGACTATTATAATAAAGAGATTGAACTCAACTCTGCTGAGACAAATGACAAGAGAATTTTTAAGCTCTAGGGTGAGCTAGTGGAAAAGTACGGAAGGGGATGTTAGTGGGGAGACTGGCTACTGTGATTAGGCCATCTGTGTTTGCTAATTGAGGCTTATTGAAGTCAGGTTCCTACCCTCCCAACAGAGACTAGGAGATAGGGCCTCTGTCTTTCTTAATGATTACATTTCAAGGGGATGGCTCCCAGGTCTTTGAGAAAGACATTCTTGGTTATAAAGCAAGGTTATTTCAAGGTTAAAAAGCTTGGCAAGTGGCTGAGAGAGGATTTACATCTTAATGGGGCAGAGAAAGAACTTATAGTTGCAAGCTTTTTTAATATCTAAAAAGAGAGAGGTCAGGGGCCCAGGTTTCGGGAAGAAACCTGTCTGAAGTTTAGTCAAGCTAAGCAGAACTGTTATGTCCCTCTTAAGTGAAAGCCCACCCTAGAGACAACATTTTAAATTTATTCCCCACATAAAGACCCTCTTTCCAAATACCCTCACATTCTGAGTTACTAAAGTTAGAACTTCAACATATTTGGGGGGGAACACAATTCAGCTCAAAACACATGGATGTGTAACTCACTAATAACTGAAAAGGAAGAGAAATATTTCTAAAATATTTTTGATTCTTGAAATATGATTAATAGGGCAAACTGAAGAAGTTTTATAATAGAAGAGTATAAATTCCACTGTAAAAGTGAAAGCTATTTTTGATGCCTTATAAGGTATATAAGTAGAATTTTATGAGAGGAGTAATAACTGTAAGATAAGGGCAAGTGAGTAAAGTGTTTTACCCATTATAACTTAGATGACAAACAACTGTATAAAAACAATTTATGAAAAACATAAAATGTTGGGTTTTATTAAAGTAATATAAAAATATCCTTCTACAATAAACTTAGCCAAACTTTTCAAGATGAACAAATATAAGCAAAACAAACATAAATTGTATTTCATATATTTGTATAATTATTGTAAAAAAAAACTAAATTATTTTAAAAAAACATCAGGTTTTGCCCCTTAGAAATTCCAATTCAGAAGTTATGTGTATAAGATATGTAATTTGTATGTAATCATATCCCATGGGACTATTAGGGAATTTTGAACAAAAGAAAATCCATAGTCCTTTAAAAAAAAAAAAAAAAAATGAAAAAGGAATATTCTGTTTTTAAATGGTAAGAAAATGGATCAACCCTGGGAGACGTTTATTTATGCAAAACACATCATGAACTTGTTCATGTCAAATATTGCTAAAGCTAGCTGGGAAATTTGAAAAATGTCTATTTCATGCAATAGGAAATTAGGAGATTTTCTAAAGAATGATGGTCTTTGGGACTGAATAGTGTAACTTCTGAATAATCCTTTCCATCCAACACATGTATAATATTAAGTACTTAAAATATGTTAAACACTAAAGCTGAAATACTGTCACCTCTTCCTAATGGTCTTCTGCATTGCTTGGTAGATAATTTAGAAACTGGCACCTTTTCCATATATAGAAGCAGAAGGTATGAGTAATAACTTATGTCATATGTCTGTGCATAATTCTAGTTTAATGGCTGTTATAATTGTGGGACATATATTTGTGGACTTATTTTGGAGCATATGTAGAAGATAAAAAAAATCCTCTGAAGTTGATCATTCCATGGGTCAAACCCAAGGGGTGGTGCATATCTCTCAGCTCAGAAAATGAACTTGAGTTGGTGGTCCCTAACTTGGAAACAATGTGAGATAATCTCTTGAAATGGGTGGTTTTATTTCTTGGAGGCTAGTTCCACTGTGGAGATAAAAAGATGGAGATAGACATATAGAGATGTATTGAAAACTAGGAAATAAGCATAACAAGAAGCTTGCAAAGTTGTACCACTCCTAAGGCCTCAGGAAGTTAATCATATTTTTTCCTGGACTTTCAAAGCATAAAATAGCATTGCAGACACAATCTAAGTTATAAGCATACCATTTTCTATAATAAAGGCATGTTACCGTAAATTGAGCATTACCTAGTGAAATCCATGAAACGATAAAAAAAAAAATACAAAGGATATTGAGGAAAAATTACCTTAATATCAGTGAAAGCCTAATGAAATCATGTAACATTTAAAGTAAATACATAAACCTCATTTTCATTACCTACACACTTAAATTTTTGCTTAACATACTGAACTCTTAAACATCTAATAATATTTATAATGCCTTTGTCATGTCTTTCCCTCATTTTTATTCTAAAAATTATGTTAGAAATTTCATCAAATGTTGTGGTCTTACGTAACTTATTCTCAATAATAACAGCAAATTTTATTGAATGCTTATTGTGTAAAAGCATTACTGTAAAGATTTTCCCTGTGTTACCTTGTTTAATTCTTACCATTTTATATAGATCCTCACAAATGAAGAAAATGACACATGGAGAATTTGAATGTCTTTCTCAAGGTCAAACATGTAGTTAATGTCATAAGATTCACAGCCAGGTGATCTATGTTTTGTTATGTCAGAGATCCTTAAACTTATGATGTTTTAATGTTCACAAGTATAACACACATATATATTATATACATATACATACTTATTTTGAAAAACACCCAAAATTTCAGGCAGGTAGATCAGTAGTACAAAATTTTTTAATCTTAACCATTCTTAATACTATATCAGCTCATTACTGGCTGTGACAAAACAGCCTCTAAAGCTGTCCTAATGTAATTATGAGTTTACTAGTTGCAACTCTGTCTTTCCTTCAATAAGAAGTAGTCTATATAAAGTAGTATATATAAAGTATAATAGTAGTATACTAGAAGTACATGAGGGAGGCAGTACTACAGAGATTACTATACATCACCTGAAAGTTATATTGAAACATAAATTATTTGCCATACTGTACAGGATATATTTAGTGCCCCTAAAAACAATTCCCCATCCTATATGGAATTCATCAGTGAAACTGGCTCTGTTATCTATCCTCTGGCAGTTTTTCTAGGTTTGACCAATGGGAAGCAGCAGATGCCTATAGGAGGGAACAAGAATGGTAAATCTGGTTATTTATCTACTTGACTTACTACCTATGGGGTTACCACAGGCTGATTACTGCCTGGATCCAAGAGCACAGCTTCTGTCAGTTGTTTTGATATAGTTCGTGACTGTGTTCCAGTCATGGCCCCCCTACTTGTCTCTTGAGAGCCAGGGATGTTAACAGAGCTCTGCTTTTGCCAGCTCCAAACTACTGCACTATTTCTGTGGGGTTTCTACACCCTGGCTTTATCTTGTAAATTTTTCCTTTATTAAACTCTTCTAAATTACAAAATTTCCCCATGCCATCTGTTTCCTGTAGGAACCCTACCTGATACCCACACTGTAATTGAAAATAACTTAATTATGGAATCACTTTGACTTTCCTTCAGACAAACATTTAAAGCATTCCATATTCTAGTCCAGTATTACCCATCACTATATACTTCCATGCATTCCAATGTGTAATGGATTATTACTCAGTAAATAGTCACTCTTCTTCCCCACAACAATAATACCTCTTTGGACAATGTATACCTCCATGCATAGTGTATAGCCCACTATCTGGATTTAATCACATAGCAAGATAGAGCCAGAGAAGGATGAGCAGCTGTGATGAAACCAGAGCTTTTAAATATTCTAGTGGGTTTACTTATTCTCTTGTGCTTCTGTTATCCATGATGCGAAGACAATGTCTTGGGTTTGTGCTGCTCCCAGGGGAATGAGGAGACACAGGGAGCATACCTGGACCCAATTCACAGGGTCTCAAGAGAGGTATATGCAGTAAGACTGTATGGGATTAGCATAGTGACTTTAAAGACTCAGTAAGTGCTAGTTGTAATTATTACCACCTGATTCGAACATGCACTTCTATAAATATTTTTACTTAATTTTCTCCATTTGTTTGTGATAAAAGCCAACTGCAAAGTCACACTTGAATCTAAGTTTCTACAAGGATAACCTGTGATTTTTTTTTTTTTTACTTGGGTGGGGGGAAGTCAGCATACCTCACAAATATAGTATTAAGATTTTTGCCTATGCCTCAAGGATGTCACTAGGAAATACATACTAATTACCTAAAGAACTTAATGCATTCCACTATTCAAGCTGAAGGGAATAACTAATTAGAAAACTGAAAATGGCATACTCGTATCTTACCTTAAATGTTTGTCAACAACCTCTAATAATCACGGCATACCTGTAACAACCTCTAATAATCACGGCATACCTTCCCCTTTTCCCACTCCTCTACCTGCCCTTGAGTCTCTGCCAAACCACAAGTGATCATGGCTGACTCCCTGGCTATAGCAAGCTCTGAATAAAGAGTCTTTGCATTTCTCAAAAAAAAAAAAAAAAAGTTTAAGGTAATTTGAATACTACCTAGTACCTATCAAATTGGTTTAGTAACATAAAATGTTTATTATGTGAGCATTTCCTAAGAGTGTTTATTACTATGCTTGGTTTTTGATCTATAAAGAAGACTAGAAAATGGTCTCTGCTTTGGAGGGACATCCAATCCATTCTGGAACAGAGTTACCTGAGTAGATTGTTGTAATTCAGTGTAACAGATTTAGTAAATGTGAATTATAAAAGCAGAGAACAATGTTCTAATCCCTTAGTATTGGCACAGTATTAGTTAATCTGATTTCAAAGGCATGTATTATTCTTGGACTTGACTTTGCATTGCTTGTATCTGCTTTAAAAATTAAATTACATTACCTTTGCAACTTCTCAACCTTCCTCAACAGATTTAGGTATTCTAAGTTACAGTGAAAACAGTGCAGTCAGCTTTGAAATGCCTAACATATAAGTAGACCAATCACAATCCCTAATTATTTGAACTCTCCCCATCCTGGTCTTGACTTTTAGTGAAAGTATATTAATATCCATTTATTTTATGGTCCTTAGCCCTTTGTTTATATTTCTTTACAAAGCTTACATAAATTTCTTCAAGTATTTATTGCCGCTACCATGTTAGACAACCAGTATATAAAAGTTTACAAGATAGATATAATGCAGTCTATATTCTAGTAGGGGAAACCAACATTAAAATACAATCTTTTGACTACATTTGTGAAAATTACCATAGAAATACACAGGATATTTTCTACCAGTTTACTTTTCACATTTCTTTATTTCATCTTCATTGTATATGTGGTTCCATTTCTTCACTATACAAATATGTCATAAGCAAACCGTTCGTTTACCTCAGAGGAAAAGAAATGACTCTTTAGTTACTTCCCTATCTCCCTGCTTCCCTTCAAACCACCATCAGACTTGCTGATTCTCTGAACACCTTCAATGCCTAATTCATTGGACCTCTTTTTTTCTCCAGCACTCCCTGGAAGTCACTCTTACTAAAGCAACCATGCCTTATGATTTTCTCAGTCAGTGAGCACTGATCTTTAGGATTTAGGTTACATATAAATTCCCATGTATTAAATACAATTCAATCTTTTTGTTTCTAACTCAAATCTCAGTAGAATCAAAGTATATGAGAGAAAGTTATAACAGCTCCAATCAGCTCTAGATTATATTTGAAGATGAAGTTACTTGCAAAAGTACAGTAGAAAAGCAATGACTTAAGGGAAAAAATGCATTACCCTTTGCCAGATAGTCAGAACACTTTGTGAAATAATCTCCCTTTTGAATTCTACTTTATTCTTAAAACATCTGACCATTAACTTCTGGAAAACAGTTCTTGCTCATGGGGTGGGTGCGTGTGTGTTGTGTACCACGGTAGCTTTCATCTTTAATAGTGAATAGGTGCATAAACTTTGACTGTATATCCCATAATAGCATAGCTACAAATTTACTAAGAATGTTTAAGCGTTAATGTTTTATCTGAGAATGGAAATTAAAGTTTATGTAAATCACCTCTATTAGAGTGTAGCTAAGAATAAGCTCTCAAAAAATGGTGATTTTTATTTCATACAATGGTTAGGGTTTTATTTAAATAAGAATATTTTGAAATACCTCTAAACTGATGTTTTTCTCTGGGAATATTGTTTTTATTTCCCTGAGAGCTTTGCCCTAATTTAGAACTTTAATCTTAGTGTTCCAGGGAAAATTATGCCACTTGCACCTCAAATAAAAGGAAGAAAATTAACCTTTTTTTTTTTTAAGTAGGGAATGAAATTGAGAATTGAGGAGAAGGTAAATCTTATTTCCCTTGAGGAAACTAATGCCCACCTACTGAGGATAAGTCCCAGGGAGAAGGAAGTGGTCAAATACAGATGCAGTCAACCCTTCGTATCTGTGGGCTCTGCATCGATGAATTCAAGCAACCACTGATTGAAAATATTTTTTAAAATTCTAGAAAGTTCCAAAAAGCAAAATTTGAATTTGCTGCACACTGGACCATTTACATAGCATTTACATTGTATTAGGTATTATAAGTAACCTAGAGAAACCATTTTATACAAGGGACTAGAGCATCTGTGGATTTTGATATCTGGGGGGGGGGTCCTAGAACAAATCCCTCCTGGATATCGAGGGATCATAGTACATGATGTAGACTAAGGTAAAATTTCAAAAGAGTGAATGCTTCCCCTACTAGACCTTTAAAACTCTTCAGGGAAATGATGAACCAATATATGTATGTTATGTTGATAATAAAAACTAAAAATGATGGCAAAGCATGTGTAGAAGTAAATCACTTGAACTGGCTGTATGTCATGTTTAGAAAGTGACCTAGTATGTTTAGGAAGATAAGCAATCAGAAATAAGAACCTTCTACCCTCCCCAAACACCCTATTTTTTTTATATTTTAATTTTTTTAATTTCTAATTGAGTTATAAATGACATAACATTACATTTTGTGTACAACATAATGATTCAATATTTGTATACACTTTGATATGATCACTAAGTCCAGTTAACATCACCTTACATAGTTACACTTTTTTTTCTTGTGATGAGAACTTTAAGATCAACTTTCTTAGCAACTTTCAAATATGCAATATGGTATTATTAACTGTAGTCACCATATTGTACATTATATTCCTATGACATTTTATGACTGGAAGTTTGTACCTTTGGCCCCCTTCACCCATTCCTTCTACCCCAATCCCTTTCCAATCACCAATCTGTTCTCAGTATCTATGAGCTTGGTTGTTTTGTTTTTGTTTTATATTCTACATATAACTGAGATCATTTGTTATTTGTCTTTCTGACTTATTTTACATAGCATAATACCTTTGCGGTCCATCCATGTTGTCAGAAATGGCAAGATTTCATTCTTTTTTTATGACTGAATGTATTCCATTGCATATATATACTACCTCTTTATCCATTCATCTGTAGATGAACACAGGTTGCTTCCATATCTTGGCTATTGTAAATAAAGCCACAATAAACATTTGCATGTGCATATCTTTTTGAATTAATGTTTTTGTTTTCTTGAGGTAAATACCCATAAGTGAAATTGCTCGATCGTATGTTAGGTCTATTTTTAGTTTTTTGAGGAAACACCTTACTGTTTTTTATAGTGGCTGCACCAATTTACATTACCACAACAGTATGTGATGGTTCCTTTATCTATACCTCCTTGCCAACACTTGTTATTGTCTTTTTGATGATAGCCATTCTGACAGGTGTGACATAGGTATCTCATTGTGGTTTTTATTTACATTTCTTTGATGATTAGTGATGTTGAGCATGTTTTTCATGTTCCTGTTGGACATCTGTATGTTATCTTTAGAAAAATGTCTATTCAGGTCTCCTGCCTGTTTTTTTAATCCTTACTTTTATTTGTATAACTTCTTTGTATATTTCGGGTATTAACCCCTTTCCTTCGCAAATATCTTCTTCTATTCAATAGGGGGCCTTTTAATTTTGTTCAGTTTCCTTTACTGTGCAAAAGCTTCCTAGTTTGACATGGCCCATGTCTTTATTTTTGCTTTTGTCCCTTGACAGAGGAGACATCCAAAAAAATTATTGCTAAGATCAATGTCAAAGAGCATACTGCCTAGGTTTTCTAGTAGGAGTTTTATGCTTTCAGGTCTTACATTTATGTTTTTAATCTATTTTGAGTTTATTTTTGTAAATGCTGTGAGAAACTAGTCTAGTTTGATTATTTTGCATGTAGCTGTTCATTTTCCCAGCACCATTAATTGAAATGTCCATCTTTTCCCCATTGTAGAATCTTGCCTCCTTTGTTGTAAATTAATTGACCATAAAAGTATGGGTTTATTTCTAAACCCTCTATTCTGTTCCTTTTTTTGTCAGGTACCCTACTGTTTTGATTACTGGAGATTTTTAATATAGTTTGAAATTGGGGAGCAGATATGTTCTTCCTTCTCAAGATTGCTTTGGCTTTTTGGGGTCTTCTGTGTTTGCATATAAATCTTAGAATTATTCTAGTTCTGTGAGAAATGCCTTTGGTATTTTGGTAGGGATTGCATTGAATCTGTAGATTGCCTTGGGGAATATGGTCATCTTACCCATATTCTTTTAATCCATGAGTACAGTATATCTTTACATTTGTTTGTGTCATCTCTAATTTCTTTCATCAGTATCAGTTTTCCAAGTACAAGTATTTTACCTCTTTGGTTAGATTTATTCCTAGGTATTTTATTCTTCTTGATGCAATTGTAAATGGGATTGTTTTCTCAATTTCTCTGATAGTTTGTTGTTAGTAGTTAGTATATAAAATACAACAGATTTTTGCATTATTAACTTTGTACTCTGCAACTTTATTGAATTTGAGTTCTGGCAGTTTTGGGATGGAGACTTCAGGGTTTTCTATATATATAAAATCATGTTGTTCACAGATTACAGTTTTACTTCCCTTTTCCAATTTTTATTTCTTTTTCCTAGGATGCATTTTATGTCTTTTCCTTGCCAAATTGCTCTGGCTAAGACTTCCAATACTATGTTGAATAAAAGTGGCAAGAATGGCCGTCCTTGTCTTGTTCCTGACCTTACAGAAAATGCTTTCAGGTTTTCACTGTCGAATGTGATGTGAGCTGTGAGAATGACATATGTGGCTTTTGTTATGCTGAGGTGTGTTTCCTCTACACCCACATTGTTGAGAGTTTTTACCATAAATGAAGTATTTTTTCAGACTTTTTCTGCATCTACTGAGATGATCATATAAATTTTATTCAGTTTGTGAATGTGGTATATCAGGTTGATTTGCACATATTGAACCTTCCTTGTCTCTCTGGGATAAATTCTACTTGAACATGGTGTGGATGATCCTTTTAATGTATTGTTGAATTCAGTTTACTAATATTTTGTTGAAGATTTTTGCATCTCTGTTCATCAGGGATATTGGTGTGTAATTTGTGTGGGTGGGCGTTGTCTGTCTGGTTTTGGGATGAGCATTATGCTGGCCTAGTAGAATGAGTTTGGAAGGATTCCTTCTTAGATTATTTTGGAATAGTTTGAGAGAGACAGGTATTAACTTTTCTTTAAATGTTTTGTAGAATTCACCTGTAAAGTCATCTGGTCCTGGACTTTGGTTTGGGAGTTTTGTTTGTTTGTTTAAACTGGTTCAATTTCATTACTGGTAAATTTGTTTATATTTACTATTTCTTCCTGATTCACTTTTGGGAGATTTTATGTTTCTAGGAATGTATCTATTTCTTCTAGGTTGTTCATTTAATTAGCATATAATTGTTCTTAGTAATCTCTTACCATTTGTTTTTCTGTAGTGTTGGTTGTAACTTATTTCTGATTTTAATTGAACCTCTTTTTTCTTTTTTTTTTTTTTTTAAAGCTCCTGATGCCTCTCCCCCTCCCCCAGAGATGGTGATTCATTGGTCTGTGCTGTGGCCTGGAATTTGGAACATTGACAGTTCCAAGGTGATTCTAGTTTGCATATAAGTTTGGGGGCCTCTGGTTTATGCAGTGGTTTTTCACTTTGGCTGCACATTAGAATCACCTGAGGAACTTTTTTTTTTTTTTTAATTTTTATTTATTTATTTATGGCTGTGTTGGGTCTTCGTTTCTGTGTGAGGGCTTTGTCTAGTTGCGGCACACGGGGGCCACTCTTCATTGCGGTGCACGGGCCTCTCATTATCGCGGCCTCTCTTGTTGCGGAGCACAGGTTCCAGACGCGCAGGCTCAGTAATTGTGGCTCACGGGCCTAGTTGCTCCGCGGCATGTGGGATCTTCCCAGACCAGGGCTTGAACCCGTGTCCCCTGCATTGGCAGGCAGATTCTCAACCACTGCACCACCAGGGAAGCCCAAACCTCTTTTTTCTTAATGGGTTTTGATAAAGCTTTATTAATTTTTTCAAAGTAACAGTTCTTAGTTTTATTTTTTTCTCAATTTTATTGAGTCTCTTATTTCCACTCTGATCTTTATTTCTTTCCTTCTACTAACACTGGGTTTTATTTGTCCTTTTTCTAGTTTCTTTAGAGGTAAAATAGTTTGTTTCAGATTTTTGCTTCGTGAGGTATGCTTGTATCACTATAAACTTCCCTCTTAGAACTGCTTTTGCTGTGTCCCATAGGTTTTGTATTGTTGTGGTTTTTTCTTCATTTGTCTCCAGGTATTTATTAACTTTTGTTTTTTCAGTGATCCATTGGTTGTTTAGTAGCATGTTGTTTAGATACCATATGTTTGTGTTTTTTGCAGTTTTTTTCCATGTAGTTAATATCTAGTCTAATACTGTTGTGGTTAGAAGATATGCTTGACATTTCAATCTTCTTAACTTTATTGAGACATATTTTGTAGCCTAACATATGATCTATCCTGAATAATGTTCCATGTGCACTTGAACATAATGTGTATTCTCCTGTCTTCAGTGAAATATATCTATTAATTTTACCTATTAATTGTATATTTATATCTGATCTACTACATCATTTAAGGCCAATGTTTCCTCACTGATTTCTTTTTTGTCTGCATGATCTGTCCATTGATGTAAGTAAGATGTTAAAGTCCCTTACTATCACTGTATTGTCAATTTCTCCCTTTATGTTCATATTTGCTTTATGTATGTAGATGTTCCTATGTTGGGTGCATTACATATTTATAATTGTCATATCTTCTTGTTGTATTGATCCTTTATCATTATGTAATATCCTTTGTCCTTTATTAGCCTTTGTTTTAAAGAATATTTTTATAGAAGTTTTGCTACCCAGTTTTCATTTCCTTTGGCATGGAATACCTCTTTGTATCCACTTACTTTCAGTCTGTGTGTCTTTAGATCTGAAGTGATTCTCTTAAGGCAGTCTATATATGGGTCTTTTTTTTATTCAGTCAGTCACTATCTTTTGATTAGACTTAATCCATTTATGTTTATTTATTGAGAGTATATACTTATTGCCATTTTGTTCATTATTTTCTGAGGGGTTTTTGTAGGTTATTTCGTTCCTTCTTTTGTTCTTGTGATTTAATGGCTACCTTTAGTGTTACATTTGGATTCCTTTCTCTTGTGTGTATGTATCTATTATAGGTTTTGGATGGCGGTTACCATGAGGTATGTATACAAAAAAATAGATATGATTATTTTAAGTTAATGATTTCAAGTTTGAACACATTCTAACCACCTTACATTTTTACTCCTCCCAAGTTTGTTTTTTGATGTCATATTTTACATCTTTTTGTGTATGTGCATTCTTTATGTACTCAGTGGAAATATAGATAATTGTAATACTTTTGTCCTTTAACCTTCCTATTAGTTTTATAATTAGTTGGTCTTCCACCTTTACTGCATGTTTGTCTTTACCAGGGAGATTGTTTTTTATAACTTTCATATTTCTAGATGTAAATTTTTTCCGCTTAGAGAAATCCTTTTATCATTTCTTGTAAGGCCATTTTAGTAGTGCTAAACTCTTTTAGCTTTTGCTTATCCATAAAACTGTTTATCTCTACTTCAAATCTGAATGATAACCTTGGTGGGTAGAATATTCTTGGTTGTAGGATTTTCTCTTTCATCACTTTGAATATATTGTGCCACCCCTTTCTGACCTGCAAAGTTTCTGCTGAAAAGTCAGCTAGTAGCCTTATGGGAGTTCCCTTATATGTAACTCATTATTTTGCTCTCGCTTTTAAGATTCTAATTTTTGGTGTTTTAATTACAGTGTGTCTTGGTGTGGCCTAATTTGGGTTCATGTTGTTTGGGACTCTCTGCTTCTTGGACTTGGATGTCTTCAGGTTTGGGAATTTTTCAGCTATTATTTCTTCATATAAGTTCTCTGCCCCTTTCTCTCTCTCTTCTCTTTCCTCCTATAATACAAATGCTATTAGGCTTGATGTTGTCCCAGATGTCTCTTAAACTATCCTCATTTTTCAAAATTCTTTTCTGTTCTGCTTGAGTGAACAAGCTGAGTGAACAGCTTGTGTCTTCCAGATCACTAACCAGTTTCTCTGTATCATCTAATCTACTACTGATTCCTCTTAGTGTATGTTTTATTTCAGTTCTTCAGCTCTGTTTGGCAGTTCTTTATATTTTCTAACTCTGTTAAAAAATTCTCACCCTTTTCATCTATTCTTCTCCTGAGTTCAGTGAGCATCTTTGTGATGATTACCTTGAACTCTTTATCAGATAGATTGCTTTCCTCCACTTAATTCTTTACCTGAGGTTTTATCTTTTCCTTAATTTGGAACATTGTTTCCTCATTTTGCCTAATTCTCTGTATTTATTTGTATATGTTAAGTAGATTGGTCACATTTCCCGATCTTGGAGAATTGGCCTTATGTAGGAGATGTCCTAAGGGCCCGGCAGCACCCTCCCCTCTGGTCGCCAGAGCTGTTTGCTCTAGGGATACCTCATAGGTGGGCTTGTGCACCCCTCTGTTGTGGTGGACTGACTACTGTGGGTGAACTGGTAGGCAGAACTGGTTCCGAGCCCAGATGGCTGTAAGTCTGTGCCTTGTGTGGTGGCAGAGAGCCCTCTGGAGTGCAGGGTAGGCTTCTCAAATGGCTGGCTGTACATTACAGGGAGTCCTGGGGTGGCTGCTGGCCCACTGGAGGGCAGAGCCAGATCCCTGTTTAGCTGGCTACACAGCCCAGGTGGCTCAAGGCTGGTGCCAGCCTGCTGATGTCAGCTCCTTGTGTGGCTTTCTGCATGGCTCAGGAGGTTTAGGGCTGATACCAACACTGGTGATGAATGAGCCTCCAGAGCTAAGAAAGTAGAGGGACGATTCCAGAATGGCACTTGCCAGAACCACTGTGTTATAGCAGTAGAATGAGTTTCTCAAAATGGCTGCCACTAGTATCTCTGTTCCCAGAGGGATTCCCAGTTGCCTCCTGCCTCTCCAGGAGGCTCTCCAAGATCAACTGAATCTAACCTAGGCTCATTTTAAACTATTCCATCTCTGCCAGGACACAGAGTGTATGAGATTTTGTGCATATCCTTTAAAAGCAGAGTCTCTGTTTCCTATTGCCTGCCTGCTCTCCCAAACATAAGCTCCACTGGTTTTCAAAGCCAGACTTTCTGAGAGCACATCTTCCCAGAACAGGGCATCCATGCTGGTGAGCCTGATGTGGAACTCAGACACTTCACTCTTTGAGGAGGACCTCTACAATTGTGATATTCCTCCTATCTGTGGGTTGCTTACCCTGGGGTTGTAGGACCTGACTATATTGTGTCTCTGCCCCTTACCCATATCACTGTGGTTCCTTCTTCATGTCTAATTGTGGAAAGTCTTTTCTGTTAGTCTTCAGGTTATTATCATAGATAATTGCTCTGTAAGTAGTTGTAATTTTGATGTGTCTGTGGGAGGAGATGAGTTCAGGCTCTTTCTCCACCATTTTGGCTACCACCTGTCTTTACTGAATTATTTTATTAGTTATGAGTCTTTTGATGGAGTCTTTAGAGTTTTCTATATATAATATCATCTGCAAATAGTGAGTTTTACTTCTTCCTTTCCAATTTGCCTAGTTGCACTGCCTAACACTTCTTAATACTATGTTTAATACTATGAATAGAAGTGATGAAACTCACTCTTTGATATATGGTTTAGAATGAATTCAGAAAACTTGCATAAACCCAGAGTATGTTGTAGCAGGTATCTGGATTGGAGGTCAGCTAACCTGGTTGCACAAATGTGAGAAAGAGTAACATACTCTACTAGTATAAACGGCAAGTGAAAGCCTAAGCCAAGGGCCAGAGTAGAGACTCAAATTATTAGTAGTGCTAATGGGATCTAAGGTCAGATAAGGTTTCTTTTTTAATGACTAAGATACCTTTCCATGAGGTGCACCAACTCTGGATACTTCAGAAATCGGTGTATTGGATATGGGGGCTGATGTCTAAAGTTAATATCTCAAAAGATTTTTCAATTAAAAGATAGCATAAAGAGGCAATATATGCAAGAGGAACCCAGGACCAGTGCAATGAGAATATGTAATTTTATCCTTGTATCCTTGGCATAAAATATGGCCTGAACACCATAGGAAAGAGATGAACAGTCTTTTTATAGAGACAGATTAGATTTTAAATTGATTAAAGTGGTATTTATTTATAAATATACTGTGTTATTTTAGTTGGATGATAGTGAATTAACTTTAAGTCTATTTTCCCCCACCAGCAGTGGGAATGAACTTTGGGAAAAAATTGCTTAGTTTTAAATAAATACATTAGCTAAGGTTATATGTATTTTCTCAATCTACTTTAGAGACCTCTTCTCTGGTCGTTACTTCTCCTCATACTATATACCCATCTGGTTAAGATTTACCCCTACTGTATGTACTACCAGCATTGAGATGGCCATCTGCCCTACATTCCTTCACTGAATCTTATACCACTGTCATAAAACTTTTAAAATGTTACATAGTTGGGCTGATTTATATAATGAAGTAGTGAGAGATTCAACAAATTCTCTGCTTACCAAGTAAGGCAAATGAAACAAATGCCAAAATCAGGAATTGAGGGGTGGGGGGCATCAGTACTAATGTTACACATAAATTGGAGGATTTTTGTCAATAACATTTTGCCAAAAAATTAGATGAAAGAAATTAGATGAAAGAAATATAGAACAATGCAAATTACAAAACTGATGAAAGAACTTAAATAGACCTATTAAAAGTAAAAAGAATCAATTTTTTGTTTTTGTTTGTTTTTTTTACAAAAGGCTGAAAGCAGATGGTCTTTCTGCTGAGTTTTACCAAAAACACAAACAGAATCCTTCACAGATTCTTCAGAAAATAGAGGAGGAAAATGTTTTCCAATTCATTCCTCAAAGCCAGTATTAATCTGATACCAAAAACTAGACAAAGATATTACACAAATTATTGATCAGTATCTCATGAGCATGGACACAAGTATTCTCAAAGTAAGAACAAATGATTCAGCAATATATAAAAAGGTTAAACAGCATGATCAAACAGTTTATTCCAGGAATGCAAATTAACATCTGAAAATTAATGCAATACTTCACATTAATAGGATAAACGTAAAAACCACACGATCATTTCAATAGATGCAACAAAAGAAATTGACAAAATCCACATCCATTAATGATAAACATTCTCACCAAATGAAGACTAGAAATCAACTCCCTAAACCCAGTAAAGAAAAAAACCTACCATAAACATACAGTTTACATGAATGGTAAAAACTTGAATGCTTTTTTCTTGAAGACTTTTCACTACTTCTACTCTACAGTGTCCTAGAAATTTGATCAAATGAAATAAGGAAGGAAATCAAAAAGAGAGAAATTAAGAAAGAAATTAATGTTACCTGCTTTAGAAAATAAGTAATCCTGTCTTTATTTTCAAACTGCATGATTCTTAATATAGGAAATCCAAAGGAATTCACAACAAAACTAAGAACTGAAACAATTTGAGGAATGTTTCATGGTGAAAATCAATACAAAATTGTTTCTACATGCTAGCAATAAACAACCTGAAAAGAAAATTAAAACAGTTTCATTCACCATAGCATTAAGAGAATAAATGAACTTCCTATAGATATATTGTAAGGTTCAGTCTCATCAATTCCGTAACTCCTTTACATAAAGCAATAGTGTCTGGTACCTATACTAGCAATAATGGTTGAATCTGTAAAAATACCTTCTCATGAACATGATCAACCTAAACATTAGGAGCTTGAGGTTCTGTGAGCGAGGATTATAGGATTTTTCTTCATCTGGAATCTGATGTGTGGGTAGCCTGTCTGTGAACGTTATGAGGAAACCTTCAAGCTTATACTCCTTCCCACTCATCCAGGGTAGAGTTCAATTATAGCCAAAAAAAAGAGATGCTATCGATTATAATTGACTAATCTGACGAAGAAATATTTAGGGTTACCAGAACAAAGGAAGAATGAAGACAATACAAATATACACACACACACACACAAAATGATCCTAAAGGAACCAATTACTTTATAGAGAAAAGGTAATAAAAAACTATGATTATATATTCTAGTTTTTTTACACTTTAGTGGAAGCTCTATCTGTGAGAATTTCGCCTGTGTTATGAACTTGCTCTGCTTACTCATTCAACTTAGGGATCTGGAGCTGATGGTTCTGGAAGTAATTTAATTTAGTTGTTTTTTCCCCAAAGTTCCACTGTCCATATCCCATTTTCACTGAATATGCATAGATAAGTGTTCACACACACATGCTAGCACACATACATAAGTTAAACTCATACTGTTGTAAGACAGCAAAAGAGAATTATAATTATTTACTTTGCTTTCCAAAATTGGGAATATTGTAGAAATTCACAATTGTTATTTTTCCATATGCATGTTAGATATGTAAATTAGTTATTCTTGGAAATAGTGCAACAGTAACCAGGAAAGAAAACGCTGTTTTTTTCTTTGCTCACTAACTTTGAAGCTTAACATGATATTCATTGACCACTGGTGTACACTTTGTCCAATGATGACCCTACTGACTTTTTAATATCTAATTTTAGAAGGGTATGCTGTAACCTAATTCACTCTGAAATATGTACTTGCAACATATTTCCAGAAGTGATACCCAGGACATCTTAATAAAAATTACAAAGAATTCAGAATAAAATAACAAAATTTAAATAAGATAGCTAGCAAAGACAGAAAATAGCAATACAATATAAGGATTTGGGGTACTGACAAATTGTAGAAATAATTAATATATTAGGAACCAGGAAGGATTAAACCCTAAGCTGCTAGAAGTATTTGCCTCTAATGAGGAAACATTTTCATTTACAGTGGGAAATGGCACTTTATATAACAAAAAAAATTAATTGAGGTCTAAAAACTCTAAGACATATAGAGCTAATTTTTTGACCTTCAAAGAAAAAGAAATTGTAGAGACATCCCAGCTGGAGAAAAAAAAATCTCAAACACTAGATTTGGGCTTCTCATATATACCACTGAATGCACAGAGAAAATGAACCCAGTTCTACAGCTGTTGAAAGAATGTGTTGCCTATGAAAAACAAATCATTTTTGCTCAAATACTGACACAATGTTTAGAAATTCTAAAACTGCAGAAACTAAGTACAGCAGCATTTTTTGTTCTCCTTAGCAAAATGCAGACAATCTAAGAAAGTCAGGAATGCATAAACTTTGAAACAGTGGTGTAAATACCATATTCATTTAATTATAGAAAAATCAAAGTTTTATTTTAAAAATATAAACATTATAGGCATAATAATACAAAATATGAAACAACACTAACAGATTTGCAGATGAGGTAAGTGGTAGTGAATTATTATATTTCTAATTGTCCCATTTTTCATATAAAGAATTAAGTGATTAAATTTTAAATATAATTCAAAACCATAATAAAAGAGAACTATTTTTCATCTTTTGATATTTTAGAAGAGACTAATCATGGCAAGAAAAAAATGTTACTTAATTTTACTCTTTTTTTAGTTGATTTTGTTTGGTAGTTAAATTCTGCTCCTTTTGATCTTTATGAAATTTGGATATATATGTTGGGAAATCTATTGACCTACACATACTTTAAGAAATATTTAACATTACTATTCTATCTTCTAGGCCCCTGTGGAATTTCCTCTATGAAAGAAGTAATCCTGCTTTTGTCTACTCTATTAATTATGCTAGTTTATATTATAGGACAGCCACTTTTTATACTGGAATGTTTCAAACACATTGGCCCTGGAATAAAAAGATGAGCTATAGGCTTCCTTCTCCCTTCTGGGAAAGGCATCTGTCATCGATAAAATTTAAGTACTTTCTTCAAAGGCTATAAATTTAAGCTTTTACTGAGGTCTGCTGATAAAATAATTTTCTCTGTTTAAAAAAAAAAAACTACTCATAAGATTTTAAATTTTATTTTAAGACATTTTTCTTTTCGGTTGAGGTTTTTGGTCTAGGCCTCAGAAGACACGTTGTTCTAGGCAGGTTTTTACTATTTACTAACTTTATAATAATAGATATGTCTAACCTTTCTGAATTTCAAGTATTCACCCAATAGGTAAAAGTAAAATAGCTATCTATTCTCTCATCCAGAGTGGCTGTAAGGGTGAAATGAATATTGAAACACTGGGATACAAAATGCTCTTGATTTTTCTCATATCTCACTGAGATTTTATTCTCATCCTTCCCTGATTAGCCCTTCCCATCTTTAAGACACCCCCCATCTGTTAAGTTCAGCATCTCCCAGAATTCAGTCCTCACCTCCTTTCTATTCTCTCCTTTCTCCATTTAAGGCCCTTGTTGCAATATCTCCTCAGTCTACCCCAGATATGTTGCTATCCCTCAAACATCTATTGTGGAAGTCTCCTCCCTACACTCCAGAATCATACATCTAACTGTCTTGGATGTTGAAGAGACATCATGAACTTAACCTGTATGTACTTTCCCAGTGTTTCCTAACTCAGTAAATGGCACTGTCATTTTTCAAGCCACTCACACCTCAAAACTTGGAGTTATTCTTGTCATCTTTTTCTCATGTCTTAGCATAGCCTATTAGCAAATCTTGTTTCATTAAATTTTACAATAAATCTTAAATCTAATTCTTTCTCCACATGTCATATCCTACCAACCTAGCCACCCAAAGCATCGCATGCAGGCTTGAGCAATAACCTTTTAATTGATCTCCATGCTCCCACTTCAGTTCTTTACAATCAATCAGTTTTTCACACAACAACCAGAATGCATCTTTTCAAATGCCAATTAGATCATGTTATTCTCCTCCTTAGTCCTGCCTCCCAAACTTCCAGCACACTGGGAATAAAAAGTCCTTCCTATTGACTACTGCACCCTACATAATCTAGTTTCTCATCCTATAACTCTCCCACTGGGTTACTTTTCTCCAGACTCACCAGCCATCTTGCAGCTCCGTAAACAGACAAGGCATGCTCTGTCATTAGAGTCTTTGCATTTTTTCTTCAGACTGCTGAAAATAGTCTACTCAAGGACACTCCCATAGTATTCCTCCTTAGTTACATGTCTCTTAATTTCACCTCTTCAGAGAAATCTTCCCTTTATCACCTCACCTAAAAAATATACCCTTCTGTATAACCTTATCCTGCTTAGTAGATGAAAATTTAATAACTAGTGTTCACTCTTCCATGTTTGCAATATCTTTATCTTGAGAGAGATTATGGATGGGAAGAGGAACTAAAAGAAAATGACTGTGTGAATAAAACCAGGATATTGGGACTGCATCTTGTACCGAGGACAAATCAACCAGGAGTCAGATCAGAGGATTTTCGTAGTTTCCTTGCATGAATTCTGTTTAAAGCTACAGTTATATAACCTTTTGCATTGATGAAAGAGTTGACAATGTTTACTGGCATACATATGACGTTTCAAAAGACAGTGATAATGATAAACAGTTACTTTATTAGACACGTAGGCTGCTGAATTGGTATAACTTCTATGGTTATATTACAAAGTACAAGTTATATTTATTGAAAATATGTATTATATTTCATTTGCAGTTTGTTTTTGGTCTTGGTCATAAACTCAGTTTCTGGGGAAAAACATGAATAAAAAAATATTTTACATTATACTATGCCAGCAGACCCAATTTTCAAAAAACAGGATTATCATAGTATCTAATCACAAATCAAAGCAATTAGTATAGTATATATAGTGGTATAATAGTATACTATATAATATAGTATATTATATAGTATATATATGTAATATAGTATATTACAGGATACATAAATTAGAATCATTAAGATATTGAAGTAGCATGTGCAATTACTGTTATGATAAATGCATGAAAAATCATTCTCAGATAAAATAGCTTACTGCATACTCATGGCATAGTCCATGAGTTGACTGACTAATTGACTTAAATAACCATGTGCCTAAACACTCAAAATCACAATGACCACAATCTAACATGGTCAAAAGCATTAGTTTATTTTTGTTTTCAGATTTTTTTGGTTTATAACATTATATAAGTTTCATGTGTACGATATTATATTTTGACCTATGTATAAATTACAATGTGCTCACCACCAACGATTTAGTCTCCATCCCTTCCCATACAGTTGACCCCCTTTACCCATTTCACCTTCCCCCTACCACCTTTTCCTCTGGTAACCACTACTTTGTTCTCGGTATCTGTTTTTGTTTTGGTTTGTTCATCTTTCTTTTAAGAACAAATTTCACCTATGAGTGAAATCATGTGGTATTTGTCTTTCTTCATCTGACTTACTTCATTTAGCCTGAGGCCCATCCATGTTGTCACAAATGGCAAGATTTCATCTTTTTTATGTCTGAGTAATGTTACATTGTGTATATATACCACATCTATTTTATCCATTCATCTGTCACCCACTTAGGTTGTTTTCACATCTTGGCTATTGTAAATAGCGCTGCAGTGAATGTAAGAGTGCATAATTTTTTTGAATTTGTGTTCTTGTATTCTTTGGATAAATATCCAGAAGTGAAAGAGCTGGGTAATATGGTGGCTCTATTCTTAATTTTGTGAGGAAACGCCACAGTGTTTTCTATAGTGGCTGCACCAATTTACATTCCCACCAGCAGTGTATGAGGATTAACATTTCTCCACATCTTCTCCAACACTTGTTATTTCTTGCCTTTTTGATAATAGTCATTCTAAAGGGGGTAAGGTGATATTTCATTGTGGTTTTGATTTGAGTTTCCCTAAAAATTTGAGATGTCCAGCCATCTGTAGGGTTGGCCACCTGTATGTCTTCTTTGGAAAAGTATCTATTCAGTTTCTCTACCCATTAAAAAAAGGTTTTTGGTATGTGTTATTTATATATTTAGGCTATCAAGTCCCTTTCAGATATGATTTGCAAATATCTTTTCCCAAGTATCTTTTAATTAGGTTGTCGATTCATTTTGTTGATGGTTTTCTTTGCTGTGCACGAGCTTTTCAGTTTGTAGTCCCATTTATTTATTTTTGCTTTTGCTTTCCTTGCCAGAGAAGACATACCCAGAATGATATTGCTAGATCAATGTCAGAGTGTACTGCCTATGTTTTCTTCTAGGAGCTTTATGGTTGCAGGTCTTACATTCAAGTCTTTAATTCACTTTGAGTTAAATTTTTTGTGTAGTATGGGATAGTGGTCTAGTTCCATTCTTTTGAACGTGGCTGTCCAGTTTTCCCAATCATTTACTAAAGAGACTATCATTTCTCCTTGTGTGTACTTTGCTCCTTTGTTATAAATTGTTCATACATATATCTAGGTTTATTTCTGGGCCCTCAATTCTGTTCCACTGATTATGTGTCTGCCAATACCATGCTCTTTTGATTAGTATAACTCTGTAATATAATTTGAAATCAGGGTGTGTTATACCTCTGGCTTTTTTTCCCTCAGGATTGCTTTGACTATTTGGGTTCTCTTGTGGTTCCATATAAATTTTAAGTTTTTTTGTTCTGGTTCTGTGAAAATTGTCTGTGAAATTTGATAGGGATTGCATTGAATCTATATATTGCTTTAGGTAATATGAACATTTTAACAATAATCTTCTAATCCATGAGCACGATATATCTTTAAATTTCTTTGTGTCATCTTCAGTTTCTTTCAGCAATGTCTTATAGTTTTCTGTGTACAGGTCTTTTACCTCCTTGGTTATATTTACTCCAGGGTATTCTTTTTGTTGCAATTGTAAATGGGATTGTTAACTTTCTTCTGCTGGTTTATTAGTGTATAGAAATGAAACAGGTATTAGTATATTGGTTTCTTTACCCTGAAACTTTACTGTATTTGTTTATTATTTCTGATAGTTTTTTTGGTGGAGTCTTTAAAGTTTTCTATATATAAAATCATGTCACTTGCAAATAGTGACAGTTCAACTTCCTGATTTAAATGCCCTTTATTTTTCTTGCCTAATTGCTCTGGTTAGGACTTCCAATACTATGTTTAATAAAAGTGGCAAGAGTGGGCATTGTCTTGTTCCTGATCTTGGATGGATAGCTTTCAGTTTTGCACTAAGTGTGATGTTGGCTGTGTGTTTTTCATATATGACCTTTATTATGTTAAGTTCCTTTTATACCCATTTTATTGAGAGTATCATAAATGGTCATTTGAATCTGGTCAAATGCTTTTTCTGCATCGGTTGAAGTGATATTGTTTTTAATCCTTAGTTTTGTTAATGTGGTGTATCATGTTGATTGATTTTGCAGATGTTGAACTATGCTTGCATCCCTGGGATAAATCCCATTTGATCATGGTGTATGATCCTTTTAATGTATTGCTGAATTCTGTTTTCCTATACTTTATTGAGGATGTTTATACCTATGTCATACAAGATATTGGCCTGCAGTGTGTGTGTGTGTGTGTGTGTGTGTGTGTGTGTGTGTGTGTGTCTTGTCTCTAATTGCACTCTGATCTTTATTATTTCCTTCCTTCTACTGACTTTGGGCTTCATTTGTTCTTCTCTATCTAGTTCCTTTAGGTGTAAGGTAAGATTGTTTGAGATTTTTCTTATTTCTTAAGGTTGGTCTGTATTGCAATAAACTTCCCTCTTAGTACTGCTTTTGATGCATCCTATAGATTTTGATATGTCATATTTTCATTTGTCTTCAGGTTTTTTTTTATTTCTCCTTTGATTTTTTTCTTAACCTAATAGTTGTTCAGTCTCCACCTATTTGTGACTTTTCCAGTTTTCTTCCTGTAGGTGATTTGGTTTCATTTCATTAGCTCTGAAAACATGCTTTATATAATTTGTCTTCTTTGTTTTGTGTTCCAGCATATGATCTATCCTTGATAATGTTCCATGTGCACTTGAGAAGAATGTGTATTCTATTGCATTTGGATGAAATTTTCTGTATAAATCTCTTAGTTTTAAGAATCTGATCTAATCTTTGATTTAAGGCCACTGTTTTCTGTGGACTTTCCATCTGGATGATCCATCCATTGATGTAAATGGGTTGCAAAAAGTCCCCTACAATTATTGTGTCACTGTCAATTTCTCCCTTTATTTATGTTAATAATTGCTTTATATATTTTGGTGCTTTTATGTTTGGTGCATATATATTAACTGTTATATCTTCTTGATGAATTGTCTCCTTTATTGTTATATAATGTTCATCTTTGTCTCTTGTTACCTTGTTTGGCTTGAAGTCTATTTTGTCTAATGAGTATGGCTACACTCACTTTATTTTGACTGCCATTTGCTTGGAGTGCTATCTTTCATCCATTACATGTGAGCCTATGTTTTTCTTTAGAGCTGGTATGAGTCTCCTGGAAGCAACTATAGTTGGGTCTTGTTTTTTTAATCCATTCAGTCACTCTGTGTCTGTTGATTGGCTAATTCAATCCATTTACATTTCGGGTGATTATTGATAGGTGAGGTCTTAGTACTTCATTTTATCTTCTGGTTGCTCTATATTTGCATTGTCCATTTTTCCTTGTGTTTGTCTGCCATTTAGTTTGATGGTTTTCTGTGATTTTTCTCAGTTTCCTCTTATGTTTCATGTCTCTTCTCTAGATTTATGTTTTGTGGTTACCATGAGATTTGTATAAAACATCTCATAGATAAGATGGTATCAGCAGAAAATGACTATTTTACCTTTATTTGCCTATACAAGTCCCATGTTTTTCCTCTTCCTTTACAGTTTTATCAAATTATCAAACTATCAAACTATTTCTTTAAATATACTCTGTTACTTTCTCCTTCTCATTTCCTTCTGGCTATCCATTATTCTAATATTGCTCTTCCTAACAGAGTGGGATAGTTTTCATAGAGCTCACTAATTTTCTCTTCCATATGGTCTGCTTTATTTCCAGTGCTTTTTAATGCATTCTTCATCTCACTGAGTTCTCCAGCTCCAGAATTTATTTGGTTATTTTATAGAATTTCAATATCTTTAGTAAAGTATTTCTTCTGTTCATTAATTTTATCCCTGAGCTCATTGAACTGCCTTTCTGAGTTTTCTTGTAGCTCTTTGAGTTTCCATATGACAGCTATTTTGAATTCTTGGTCAGTTAGATCATCATATTCCATGACTTTGCTTGGTTTCTGGAGAATTGTCATTTTCCTTTTGTGATACCATGTTATTGTGGCTCTTCATGCTTGATGAGTTGTTCCTCTGCTGGCACATTTGAAGTAGCAATCACCTTTCTTCTTAGGGTAAACCTTTTTTTTTTTTTTAATTCTAAGAATTTATCATGCTAGTAATTAGAGGTCTTTCTTTTGTTTTTCAGTAGGCGGCGGTATAGCACAAATTTAGTTTGTCTTACCTGAGTTGCCTCTGGCCGTATTTCAGAATGGGTACTTTCCATCATCTACCGTCTTTGTCAGAGGTGTTGTCTGGAACCCTTGTCACTGCTTATACCTCTGAAATCATATTGTCTTGCTGCTGCTAGTGTTACTGGTGTTGCCACCTGGGGCACCGGGATGGTGGACACCTTCAGTCCATCTGGGGTCTCCTGGGTAACAGGCTCCACCACTGCAAGAAAAGGGAGAATGTGGGGGAAAGCCAGGGTAGAGGTGTCTCTGCTTTGACCAGGGTTGTCAGGTTTGTGGGCACCACCACTGCAGATGGGGGAGGTTGGATTTGCAGGTGCCTCCATGGCTGGAGGGATGAGATTGCAGGTCCCACTGCCATCTGGTTCCCTGTGACCACAAATACCTCTGCAGCCAGGAGGCCAGTGTTGTGTATGCTCCCTCACCTGATGCTTCCTGGTTCTCTGGAGCTGTAGGTTCAGCTGCTGCAAATGGGGGTCCAAGATTACAGGCACTGCATCTGTTGTTTCCCTGGTTTTGCCTCCTGTCTTCTAGTCTACCACATTTTAGGTGTACAGATATGTGGAATTCTCTGCTGCCCATGCATGTTGGACAAAGACACCTTTGAGTTATGGCTGTTTTACTATTTGTAGATGGAAGGGAAAAGACAGGGAACATCTCACAGTGTCTTGATGCTGACGTCACCCTTGAAAAGCATTTATTAAAGAGTCTTATACACAGCATTTTCTAAATCAAAAAATTTTTGCCTTTAGTAGTTTAACTCCAGATAGTCACTTACTCTTTTTGTTATTGTCTTCTTATCCCTCTTTTTGAGGTAACTGCATTGAAATAGGCTTTGGACTGAAGAACATATTCATGGGAAATAAAATATATTTAATATATTCCCTTTATAAATATTTAAAAATATGCCTTTTAATATTACAACTAACAGTGCAGGGATGATGATCAAGGTTGGGATGTTTCAGAGGTAGAATACAGTGATGGATTTCAGGGAAAGAAATTTTCAGTTACACTGTACCAACCCCCCACCATCCATCATTCCATCTTCATAGGTCAGAGATGGTATGTAAACTATGATTAGATAACATTCCTAATGTCCCTTGTGGACTTTATTTCATAATTTAAAAAATCATAATGAAAATAACAAGTTCAAAACAATTATTCCAAAATATTCTGCCTTATCTCATTCAGACTGCCCTCCTCTCTTTATTCTACTGCTAAATAATCTTGTGATTACATGCTCTCATTGCATCTTCTCTCTCCTTTCTCTTAAGCCTAAACATCACTCTTACTTCTAACCATGCCACCCCTCTATTTAAAAGCCATCAGTGACTCCTCATTTCCTAGAGTGAATTCTAAACCACTTAGATTTTCAAAACCATTTGCATTCTGACCCCAGGCTGCCTATATAGTTGATACCCTATTAGGAGCTCTCTTCCTCAATAGCACTGAACAAATAGCTATTCTTTCAGCCCAATCTATGCTTTTCTGGGTCTATGGTTCTATTTCTATTTTCCTTCCTAATGGCATGCAGTGCCTTCACTACATCTGTAACATTAAATGCTATTTACTGTGCTACATCCATATCGTATGCAATGGCTTGTGTGAACTTTTTAGGGTCACGCTAACATTCAATTTCTTCAATTTCATATAGTCTATTTTTATATAGTTTTTGTTATGGACCTACACATCAAATGCTTACAGTGATGGGTAGGTCATTTGTTCCCTTTCACTGGAAATATGTAGGAATAGAACAGATATTTGATGGAACAGCAGCTGTAGGAGGAATTATAACATTGCCTCTTGCCTAGGGATTTAGATTAAAAGAATAACCATGTGCCGTTTGATTCATTCAGCCCTCTCTTAGGTGATTTCACATATTCTCTGACAGAGTTTCCAGCTATTAATCCAATATCTGACCACTTCCCTCCTGGATTTAATTGTGCTTTCTGGAATGTTGATTTAAAATAAAGCAAATTAAAAATATGTAAAAAAATAAATCTAGACAAGTAATCACATAAAAATGTTCTTTCTCCAAAATCTGCTCTTCATTAATTCTGCCTGACAAAATGACCTCTGACTGCTAAGCATAAACCTGGTGCTCTCTGATGGATACTGCTTCCCCAGTAGTCTTATAGAGTTTCATAGCTGACATTGTTACATTGAAAGTAACTGGGGTTGTGGAGGCAAAGCTTGTATTTCTATCAATTCTCTAATGCTATTTGTAGAGCTATATAATACTAATGTCACATATACTTGAAGTCCCAAAGTATATATTTTTCTATGTGATTTGGAGGGTGATAATAACCTTCTTTTTGCAGTATTCCTCCCATTACTCCTGTCCTTTTATTCACATCATAGCATCTAGTCACATGATCTCTTCTTCCCCTGATTTTCTAATTCTTTCTGGCCTTCATTTCCTTTTATGATACAAATTAGTCAATTATTTTATTGCTAGCAAACCCTAAAACTGATCAGTCTGTGTGCTATCCTGGTACAAATTTCTAGATTCTCTGGTAGTAGTACAAACTGTCGGTATCGGGTCCATGCTTTACAGGATGAAGGCAGCCTATTGAAAAATACCTGTAATCCTTTTCTAATGGTGTTTTTTTTTTTTTTTTTTTTTTTTTTTTTCCTGGGCTGAGAAGTACACTGGTCCAAATTCAAGGCAAACCAGAGTGATAGAGCATAAGTCCCCCAGAAGAGACCCTCATTCAATGACATTAGTAACTTGGTGGATAAATACCACATAATTCTTGTTCCTTAGTTGGGAGAACTGAGGCATATATTTGATTGTCCCTAGACTACCACAGAGAAACTGAACTTTCAGTGCACACAGTGGTAACTGGTTCGATAATACATACTTTATTTCTCCATTTTTTTCCCTTACCATTGTTATTCCCTGCTCCCCTACCAATATTTTATTGTATCACTTTCTAAAGAAACAATACTCAGATCCTTGTTGTCTTGGGTCTGCTTGCAGGAGAACCCAAATCAAGTGAGTTGGAAACAGAAGAGGTCTTAGGAAGTAAACTCTGAGGATGGGGTTGGGGGAAATCATATCACTTGCTGGCCAGATGAAAGTAAACACTGCATTATTGATAGTAAAATGAGGTATTGAAAATCCCTGGCTTGCTGAAGTACTCCACTTTCTAAGACTTTATAAACAGTGTGAGTTATGATATTGGTGGAAAGGTATCAACTAGCTTCATAAATAATGTAAGCACTTAAGAGATGTAAGGAATGCTCTTAGATGAATCATGGAGTTGTCTGGCTACCATAAGAGTGATCAAACCTTAGTCACAAGATTTGCTTTCTGCTGCAGGTAGTGTGATTAACTAGAAAAATTCAGTGCAACTTCTAGCACATGGCATGTTGCTATTGATTTGCAAATACATTCCTTCCAATCCCTATTGAGAAGGAGAAGCAGGAGTATTTTGCATTCATCTGACATGATCGGTAGTTTAGGTTTATGATAGTGCCCCCATGGACATATTTACTCTGTATAGTACAAATGGACCTTCATTATAGACATCCCACAGATGAACACATTAATCCACTCTATTGATGATATGGTATGAATTGGACCTGGTAAGCAAGAAGTGACAAATTGTCTGGATGTCCTCATACAATACGTGTACATGAGAAGATGGGAAATAAATCTTACAAAGATTCAGAGGGCTATCATTTTGGGTAATTTGGGGGAGAGGGTTTATTTGGGGCATGCTGAAACATCCAAGGTAAAGATATTGTGCTTTGTACCCTCTACAAAAAAAGAACAACACTTAAAGAAGCCTACTAAGTTTTGGAGAGAGCTCATAGCAAATTTTGGAATATAGATTGGACCCATTCAGCAAGTGATTTTGTTACTTCTCAGTTTTAAATGGAACCAGAACAAAAGAGGGGTATGCAGCATGTTAATGCCTCAGGATACATGACCCTCACCGTTTGATAACTTAAGTCACTATAGTCCATGGTGCTGGAAGTATCTAAGATAGATAAAAATGTAGTGTAGAGTCTCTCATAGCCTTAATAAAGCTACCTAGGGTTCTGGAGTGAGATCATGCCATCTGCAATTGATAATTACTCTCTGTAAAGCAGCTTTAAGCCTGCCACAAGGCCCGAGTGAAAACTAAAGACTTGATAATATGACTGAAAATTATTATATGACCAGAGGTTCCATTATGAACTGTGTAGTCAGACCCAAGTCATGAGATTGACTAAAAATAGTACCAATCCATTATAAAATGGAAATGGTACATTTGGGATAGTCATGAAAAAGGTCCAGGGGATATCAGTAAGTTGTTCCAAAGAGCATTAACTAGAGTCAGATGGGCTATTGAAGAAAACAAGCATATAGACTGTCTATATCACTACTGCAATATATTGGACCTGATAGCATCAGAGAGAGCCTTAGCCAGTACTTCCAACTTAGGACTCAGAAAGCATCCAACTAACATCATGACATCCTGCATAATATTACCTCAGACTAAGGGTGCATGAGATATGACAATGACACATGTCCATGGGATACTCTGGTCCTATTGTATACTTTATTGCCTGGAAGCTGACAGATTAATAGAACACTGGAATTACCTTAAGACACAACCAAGGTATTATGAAGACACCCTGAAAGGTTTGACTGCTGTTCTCAAGATGAGGAATAAACTTTTAACTGTTGGCCATCACATGGTTCTGTGACCACAATACCTTTAAAAAAAAAAAAAAAAAAAGTTTAGGAACTAAAGGCTACAGTAGGAGTAGCTGATCCCACCATCACTCCATTGAGTAACATGGGAAATTTGTACTTCCATCCTTGTTACTGTGCTGGTGGACTAGAGATTCTGATTCCCAAGAGTAGATGTTTCTAGTAGGAAATAGTTACTTCTATCCTTCTAGCTACCCCTACTTTCTGGTCATATTTTAAGTACTCATACCAGTAGATGAGCCGTTATCCTTATGAGAAAATACACTCTTATTATCATGAGAAAATATATTTGCCGCTACTAATGTGCACTAGAAAGGGAGAATTATATGAAAATTCAAAGATTTTACCAGGGTGTCTCATGGTGCTTCATGCCCAGTAATAACATAAAAGGACAGTTGCAACCATGACCTGACAAGAACAAGATACCTCAAATTTACCACAGAGATAATGATTATATTGTTAATTATAATGTAAGAAAATAGTAAAATACTCTTTCAAACAAAATTAAGACAACTCAAAGGAATGTATATAATTTAATGCTTTTCTCCCCAACTTTACCCTTTGTGGACTATTTTCCAACTTATAGAAATAATGCATGTAAGCATTTTTATAAAAGAGTGACATGGAAGCACAGTATGAAAGATAACTTTTCTCCTGTACCCTTTACACCATTGGTGAGAAATAGCCACCTTCAACTCCCTTCCTAGTGCTTCTGGAAAGTATCATTTTAATTTTACAAAGTCTATCTGCATAAAAAAATTGTTTAACTAAAATCTTATGTAGATTAGATCCATCCTTTACCATTATAAATTATGAAGAATTCTCATAATTCAGTACCAGTCACTGTATTTTTAAAATATTTAATGAAATAAAGGAATCTATCTCTATTTCTTAGAGCTTGATGCATGCATGGCTAAAGGGTAGATAGGGAGTGGATGAGTGGATAGGTGAGTGGGTACATGGGCAGATTCTTTTGACTTCTTAAGAAACCTTTTATTTCAAAAGGGAGACATGTCAGGTATATTATCGGGCCCTCACTTGGAATTAGATTCAGTATTGAATCTAAATACTGCTTTGAGACTTCCCCATCTTATTTAAGTTTCTCAAAAATTAGTCCACTTCAGAGCCTATCAAATCTATATTCTTGACCTCCTGATGTTCAGCTTCTGAATTTCATTATGTCTATTACTCAGCTATTACTGGAATAATTAATGACCAAATCCAGCATTTGCTTGTGAATTCTTATTTAAT
Organism: Eschrichtius robustus; assembly: GCF_028021215.1. NCBI lineage: Eukaryota > Metazoa > Chordata > Mammalia > Artiodactyla > Eschrichtiidae > Eschrichtius > Eschrichtius robustus. The sequence goes on from NC_090825.1 coordinate 24,150,606, forward strand.
CTTTTTTCAGCATTTGACATAGGAAATTGATCTAACCTTTAAAAAATGCTCTCCACCTTAGCTTCCAGGGTAAAGATAAACATGCCCTCCCTGATCAACTATCTTTATTTAGACTCTTTCCTAACTCTGTTGCTATACCTGCAATTAGTGTTCCTTGGGCTGGCACAATTCTATCTCTTTTGACCATCTGAATAGTCATCTTGTACAAATTTATTTACTCCAAAAATTTATATCACTGACCAAAAGCTGATGAATCTTAACTCTGTGTATACTTGTGTGTATAATTGTATCTTATAGGCATAATTTAATAAATGGCCCCCACCACTTCCAAGATTCCCATCCCTTGGTTATTCAGTTAAACACTAATCTAGGTACTGCTGTGAAGGGATTTTACAGGTATAATTAAATTCCAAAGTCAATCTTAAAATACAGATTAACTGGGTTGGTCTGGTCTAATAACGTGAGCCCATAAAAGCAGAGACTTTTCTCTGGCTTGTAGCAGAAAAGTAAGTCAGATGCAGTAGCAACCGCAGAACTTAAAGAGATTTGAAACACGGGATGGACTTGGTACATATTGCTGCCTTTGAATATGGGGATGACACATGAAAAGGAGTACAGGCAGCATCTGAGCATAGAGAAGCTCCCAGCCGATAGCAATGAGACAGGTACCTAAGAACTACAGTCACAAGAAACAGAATTAAATCAGCAGGAGGAATGAGCTTGTAATCTGATTCTTCCTCAGATCCTTCAGGTAAGAGCCCAGCTGGGTACACCTTAATTTGGGGACATATAAGACCCAACCCAGTCACTTGGGCCTAGACTTCTAAACCACTTAACAATGCACTTGAACAATGCAGGAGTTAGTGAGGTGCAAAGAGGGTCCACTCTAAACTAAATCCACGTTTAACTTAGTGTTGACCCTCCATGTATGTGATTCCTCCCTAGCTACAGTTCTGTATTAGCAGATTTAATCAACCAGGGATTGTGTAGTACTGCAGTATTTACTATTGAAAAACATCAGCATATAAGTGGACCAGCTCCGTTCTAACCCCTGTTGTTCATGGGTTAGCTGTGAGGTAATAGATTTGTTTAAGCCACTGTTTAAGTTAATTTGCTGTGCAGCAATAGAAAACTAATACACTTGGCATCTCCATGTCCTTCTTTCAATATATTATCCCCCCTTTCTCTGACAAAAGGAGACAATTTTTAAAAGTAAATAAGATAATGGTTAACAACCTGCATTTCAGATTTATAAAGACTGAAGCTCGAACATTTATAGCCTCTGAAACTTGACATCAGTAAATTACCATTAATATTAGTAGGAATACTCAGTTAATTATAATATTATATGCTCATTCATTCAAATTAGAAACTAGTCTCTCCAAATAAATTAAATTGAATTTACCAATTTAACTTAATAAAAATATGTACACATACATATGTAGTTTTATTCATTTCTCACTATCTTTATCCTTATTCTGAATTCAGGTCATATTGTCTCTTATTTATAGTATTATAAAAATCCCAAGTGAGGTACTAACTTTCCAAATGCAGCCACAACATCTATGAGAAAGTTCAGCCTAATAACTCTGCCATTCTTTTACTGGAAATCCTTGTATTCCTTTCTGGTGTCTACAGTAAAATCCTAGCCTCTAAATATTTAAAACAAATTCCTCTGTGCTCTTCTTTCTCGGCTTCATCTCTAGGAACTCTCCACTTTCCTCCACCACCATGATGCTGTAATACTTACATTGTAAAGTTTCATGTTTGTATTTTTTTCTTCACACTATTCCCCACATCTGGTTAGAAATTCTTATTTCCTTCAACTGGCTATATTTTATTTCTCACCCAAGCTATACTTCCAAATGATCTGAGATAAGGTGCTTCTAAAAATACTCATGCATGGGACACACCCCAAAATAAATAACCAAATTGTTTAGGGATGAAGCACTGGTATTGGTGTTTTCATTTCTACTTCTCTCTAGGTGATTCTTATATGTGCAGGGTTGGAAAATACTAGTATAACTAAACTGAAATAGACCTAGGCATTACTCAGCTCCATAGGGGTCACTCATTGCTTTCAGTCTGTATACTAGATTCACTGGATTTGCTTTTTCCAATCAAATTACAGAAAACCTAGGAGCTGGGGTAAAAAAAAAAAAAAAAATCACTTCTTGTTTTTGAAATATGAATCATCTCATCAGTATATTCTGTAATTTCATCTGTCCAGTTCACTGATCTTCTGACTTTATTGCTTCTTATATAGGTGAAACCTCATACTACATTCAGTCATTTATTTATACATTAATTTTTAAATGCCTGCTATGTGCCCAGGGGGTTCTAGGCATTGGGCCTGGAACTGGCAATATACTTTGGGGAAAAATAGAAATATGTACTTAATTGTGCTTTAGCGGACCATGATAAGTATATTTGATCCTTTTTATATGCAGTTAGCCTCAGAAGTTCTAGTGATTTTGACATCTTGATATTACTCATTATTATGTGGTTAACTTAGCCCTGGTAACAAGTAATGAGCATGACTTTGATATTTAAGGATTAACTAAATTGAAACGTTCTAATTAGGGACACAGGCGGTATTAACATTGTTATAACTCAGTAAACCATATGTTTCCCAGAAGAATTTTGTCAATAATCTTACATTGACATGGGCAGAATATTTATAGACCAAATTGCAATAGGATATATTTTCCTTATTATGGTCATATTACTTACATGAAGCTTGAATTCAGTCTACATGATCTTCTACACAGTTAAGGTGTCAAAATTCAGTTTTCTTAAAGCTCTTTCCATAGTTTCTTTATGGGGCATGCTTAAATAAAGGTAACATTAATTTTCTTCTTTTGATTTAAAGGTTTTTGTAATCTCTTCCAAATTCAACTTTTTTCTAGTTTACATTTTCCTTTTTTCTATTTTTGGTTATTAGCATGATCACAAAAAAATTGGGTAAAGAGGGAAATGACTCTCAAAACTTTAAGATAGCTAATTTTATTTATTTTGACTTATTTATAATTATTACTGGAAATAAAGATTGGCCAGTAACAGAATTAAATAATGCTTTCAAAGAATATAGTAAAGGCTATATTTTCTTTTACTTGCTCTTACTCACAAGGATGAGATTTTCTGCAAAGTTCAAGAGAGACTGTATTTGTCATGACCTTTGGATTGTAAGTTGGGTCACTGCAACCAGATGAATAGTGTTTATTCTACAGAGTAGATATAATAATTTTATTTTCCCCATCTAATCAAGATATTGAGAAAATAAAGTTCAGTAACTGATAATACATTTTCTCTCTATCTCTCCCACCCCGAATTGATAGACAGCTATCTCTCTCCAGAGATACAGATATACAGATACCTCTCTATACATCTACATAGATAATCTCTATATCTTGATCTTTCTATATATATACATTTATGTATGGATATATTGATCTCTGTCTTTAGATATGTAGGTAGATATAGATAGATAGGTACTGACATTGGTGGATAAATAGGGAGATAAAATTATATGGATACTATTTGTAAACCTATTATCAATAATTAAGAGCCTATAAATACTTATATATCCATAGTGTCCAGAAGAGAAACTTGTTGCTAAAATATAAAGGTATATTTTCAAAGCTTCCACCTGCTGCTGCTTTAAGTGGGTAGTATTACTAGATGTGTTTTCTATTGATAGCATGTAGATCTAATTGAATACCACTGTTTGTCATGGAAAGTATTAGCCTTAATATTATCAAAGAATATCCGCTTTCTTAAAATATGTATCAGCTATATTTTCATATTTGGTATAGAAAGTTTTTTCTTAATACCATCTTTAAAAAATACTTGCCTCTATCTAACTTTATCTGTATGACTTGAATTAAACTTATGTGATATTAATCATTACATTTATAAAGCTACTGATCATTCCATTAGGCAACACTTGGGATCTTAATGTGTAGCTGCCATTTAAAAAGATATATATTTACATGGACGAACTCATTCAATTATCTCAACAAGCTAAATTTATAGATCAGGGATCTAAGTACAAATCAATGAGATCATATGCATAGAAAGTGGTAAGAGTTGGAACTGATTACTCCCAGCAAATTACTTTCCAAGGCAGGATTGTTGCTATCAATTTAGAGTACCCATGAAGGCTAGGCCATTTTTCTTGATTAAAATATTGTAAGTAGCAGTTTACTGCTATCAAGAAAATCTTAATTAAGCAAGAAAAAAGTTGAATATGAACATGTTTTTACTATAGAATTTTCAAAATATGTACATCTCCAAATTTTATTAGTTTAGAAATCTGACATAGGCCAAATAGATTCAACAAATCTGAAGTGCTTTACACACATTATAAAGCAACATTTCATAGAACAATGTATGCATCTTTTTTCTCAATTTTAGCATGAAAATCCCTAAATATTTATGTGACAAATAGAAGTGTTTCAACATTTTTGAAAGCAAAATTGGCAGAATTAAGAGGTAAAACAGATCAAGACGATGGTTGAAAGTTTTAAAAGTTCTTCTTACAGTAACTGATAAAACTGATAAATGAATATCAGTAACAATATAAACAATGTGAGCAGAACTGTCAACCAAACTGGCCAAATTGGCATTCATGGAACACTATAAGCAACTGTTAAAGAGTACATTTTTTGTTTCTACAGACTGATATTCACCAAGATAGACTAGCTGCTGGGCCAAATAATAAATCAATCAAATAACAAATCAATAACTCCATTAAACTTTAAATGATTGAAATATAACAGTCCATGCTCTGATTACTATTTAGTTAAATTGCATATTAATAATGATAATATATTAGCATATCATTGAATTTTTCAATTAATCAACACACATATATGAACCAGTGAATCAAAAAATAAAACACCAGAGAAAATTATAAAACATTTCAAGTTGAATAATGAAAATACAGCCTATCTGAATTTGTGAGACCAGATCAAGCATTGCTTAGATGAACATTTTTACTACAAAATCCCCATATTGGAAAAAGAAAATGTTTAAAAGCAATGATAGATGTTTCTACACTAAGAAAGTTTTTAAAAGAGCAATTTATCCCATAGTAAATGCAAGGAAAGAAATAATAATGATAAAAGCAGTCATAGAGAGAATAGAAGGAAAAAAATTTTTTAAGTGAAAACAAAGGCAAATGGTTGTTATTTGGAAAGGGAAATAAAGTTGGTAAATTCTTTACAAGACTACTAGATAAACAAGTGATGACACACACAAGTTATCACTAGCAGGAATAAATGAGAGAACATCATTAGACAGATGTTCAGACATTAAAACAGATCCTTCAGACATTAAAAGGAGAATAATGGGGATTTCTGAACAACATTAAGTCAATAAAATAGATAACATATTTAATGGATGAACTATAAAATTTGAGAAATAATTTCAAAAACTTTAGAAAAACAATGTCCCAAAACTGATTCAAAAAACTAGAATTTCTGATTAAACTTATACCTAGTAGACATTTAATTTTTATCCATAAACCTTCCTACAAAGAGTATATTAAAATGACTACAGATTTAATTCTAAATGAGAGAATACTTAACTCACTTTTGAGGACAGCATATCTCTGACACCCAAGTCTGACATAGATGTTGCAAGAAAATTACAGACCAATATCGCATTTGAAGACAAATACAAAGATCCTCCACAAAACAGCATCATATATGGCAATGTATCATTGTTCAGTTAAATGTATACCCAGGAACGCAATATTTCTTCAATATTTGAGAAGCAGCATGATTCACCACATTAACAGAATAAAGGAAAAGTAACTCACAAAACCATCTCAATAGGTGCAAAGAAAGCATTTGCAATACTAAAAGCATATTCATGAGTTTTAAAAATCAGTCAACTACGAATAGAACAACTACTTTTAAAAAAATTTTATTGAAGTATAGTTGATTTACAATGTTGTGTTTAATTTCTGCTGTATAGCAAAGTGACTCAGTTATACATATATATATATTCTTTTTTATATTCTTTTCCATTATGTTTTATCACAGGATATTGAATATAGTTTCCTGTGCTATACAATAGGACCTTGTTGTTTCTCCATCCTATATATAATAATTTGCATCTGCTAATTCCAAACTCCCAATCCTTCCCTCCCCTACCCCCACCTTGGCAACCACAAGTCTGTTGTCTATATCTATGAGTCTGTTTTTGTTTCGTAGATACGTTCATTTGTGTCATATTTTAGATTCCACATATAAGTGATATGATATGGTATTTGTCTTTCTTTTTCTGACTGACTTTGCTTAGTATGATAATCTCTCAGTCCATCCATGTTGCTGCAAATGGCATTATTTCATTCTTTATAATGGCTGAGTAATATTCCTTTGTAAGTGTATACCACATCATCTTTATCCATTCATCTGTTGATGGATATTTAGCTTGTTTCCATGTCTTGGCTATCGTAAATAGTGCTGCAATGAACATAGCGGTGCATGTATCTTTTCAAACTATACTTTTGTCTGGGTATATGCCCAGGAGTGGAATTTCTGGATCACGTGGCAACTCTATTTTTATTTTTTGAGGAACCTCCATACTGTTCTCCATAGTGGATGCACCAATTTACATTCCTACCAACACTCTAGGAGGTTTATCTTTTCACCACACCCTCTCCAGCATTTATTATTTGTAGACTTTTTAATAATGGCCATTCTGATTGGTGTGAAGTGGTACCTCATTGTAGTTTTGATTTGCATTTCTATAATAATTAGCAATGATGAACATCTTTTCATGTGCCTATAAGCCATCTGTATGTCTTCTTTGGAGAAATGTCTATTTAGGTCTTGTGCCCGTTTTTCGACTGGGTTGTTTGGGTTTTTTTGTTACTGAATTGTAGGAGCTGTTGGAACATTTTGGAAATTAAACCCATGTTGGTCACATCATTTGCAAATATTTTCTCCCAGTCCATAGGTTGTATTTTCATTTTGTTTATGGTTTTCTTCGCTGTGCAAAAGCTTGTAAGTTTGATTAGGTCCCATTTCTTTATGTATGATTTTATTTCTATTGCCTTGGGAGACTGACCTAAGAAAACATTGGTATGATTTATTTCAGAGAATGTTTTGCCTATGATCTCTTCTAGGAGATTTATGGTGTTGTGTCTTATATTTAAGTCTTTAAGCCATGTTGAGTTTATCTTTGTGTGTGGGGTGAGGGTGTGTTCTAGCTTCATTGATGTACATGCAGCTGTCTGACATTACCCCCACCACTTGCTGAAGAGACTGTCTTTTCTCCTTTGTATATTCTTGCCTTCTTTGTCGAAGATTAATTGTCCATAGGTGTATGGGTTTATCTCTGGACTCTATTCTGTTGCATTGATGCATATGTCTGTTTTTGTGCCAGGACCATGCTGTTTTGATTACTATAGTTTTGTAGTATTGTCTGAAGTCTGGGAGGGTTATGCCTTCTGCTTTGCTCTTTTTCCTCAAGATTGCTTTGACAATTCTGGGTCTTTTATGGTTCCATATAAATATTAAGATTATTTGTTCTAGTTCTGTGAAAAATGTCACGAGTATTTTGATAGGTATTGCGTTAAATCTGTAGATTGCTTTGGGTAGTATGGCCATTTTAACAATATTACTTCTTCCAATTCAAGAGCATGGGATATCTTTCCATTTCTTTGTGCCATCTTCAATTTCCTTTATTAATGTTTTGTAGTTCTCAGCATATAAGTCTTTCACCTCCTTGGTGAGATTTTTTCCTAAGTATTCTTTTTTTATGTGATTTTACGTTCCCTTTCTGATATTTCATTGTTAGTGTAAAGAAATGCAACTTATTTCTGTATGTTAATCTTGTATCCTGCTACCTTGCTGAATTCATTTATCAGTTCTAGTAGTTTGTGTTGAGTCTTTAGGGTTTTCTATGTAGAGTATCAGGTCATCTGCACATAATGACAAGTTTACCTCTTCCCTGCCAATTTGAATACAGTTTATTTCTTTTTCTTGTCTGATTGCTGTGCTTAGGACTTCCAATACTATGTTGAAGAGAAGTGGTGAGAGTGGGCATCCTTGTCTTGTGCCAGATGTTAGCAAGAAGGCTTTCAGCTTTTCAGCATTGAGTATTATATTGGCTGTGGGTTTATCATAAATAGCTTTTATTATGTTGAGATATGTTCTCTCGATATCCACTTTCGTAAGGGTTTTTATCATGAATTGACATTGAGTTTTATCACATGATTTTTCTGCATCTATTGAGATGATCATGTGGTTTTTATCTTTTCATGATGTGGTGTATCACATTGTTTGATTTGCATATGTTGAACCATCCTTGTGACCCTGGGATAAATCCAGCTTGGTTGTAGTATATGATCATTTTTATGTGTTGTTGGATTCGGTTTGCTAATATTTAGTTGAAAATATTTGCATCTATATTCATCAAAGCTATTGGCCTGTAATTTTGTTTTTTGGTAGTGTCTTTGGTTTTGGTATCAGGGTGATGATGGCTTCAAAGAATGTCTTTGGGAGTGTTCCTTCCTTCCTTCCTTTTTAATCTTTTGGAAGAGTTTCAGAAGGATCAGCATAAGTTCTTCTTTGTATGTTAGGTAGAATTAACCTATGACTCCATCTGGCCCTGGACTTTTATTTGTAGGGATTTTTTTTTTTTAATCACAGATTCTATTTCACTTCTAGTGATCTGTCTGTTCAAATTATCTATTTCTTCTTGATTCAGTTTTGGTGGGTTCTATATTTCTCAAAAGTTGTCCATTTCTTCTAGGTTGTCAAATATGTTGGCATATAATTGTTCATAGTGTTCTCTTATGGCTTTTGGTATTTCTGTGATATCAGTTGTGATTTCTCCTCTTTCATTTCTTATTTTGTTTATTTGGGAATTCTCTCTTCTTCTTGGTGAGACTGGCCAGAGGTTTGTCAATTTTGTTTACCCTTTCAAAGAACCAGCTCCTGCTTTCATTGATTTTTTTTTTATTTTTCTAATCTCTATTTTATTTATTTCCTCTCTTATTATCTCCTTCCTTCCGCTGACTTTAGATTTTGTTTGTTCTACTTTTTCTAATTCTTTTAAGTGGTAGGTTAGATTGTTTGAGATTTTTCTTGTTTCTTAAAGAAGACCTGTATTGCTATGAACTTCCCTCTATGCAGTGCTTCTGCTGCATCCTATAGATTTTGCATGGTTGTGTTTTCATTGTCATTTGCCTCAAGGTGTTTTGTATTTTCTTTTTTTACTTTTTTTCTTTGATTTCATTGTTGACCCACTGTGTTTTTTTAGTAGCACGTTGTTTAGTCGTTTAGTCTCCATATAATTGGTTTTTTTCTTATTTCTTTCTCTGTGGTTGACTTCTAGTTTCATGCCGTTTTGGTCAGAAAAAGTGGTTGAAATAATTTCTATACTCTTAAATTTGTCGAGGCTTGTTTCTGTGCCCTAGTATGTGGTCAATCCTAGACAATGTTCCATGTGCACTTGAAAAGAATGTGTATTCTTTTTTTGGATGTAATGTCCTGAAATTTCAATTACATTACTGTTCTATTGTATCATTTAGGTTCTCTGTTGCCTTACTGATTTTCTATCTCAAAGATCTGTTCATTGATGTGAGTGGGGTGTTAAAGTATCCTACTATTATTGTATTCCTGTCAATTTCTCCCTTTATGTCTGTTAGTATTTGTTTTATGTACCTTGGTGCTCCTATATTGGGTGTATATATGTTGACGAGTGTAATATCCTCTCCTTGTATTAATCCTTTTGGCATTATAGTGTCCTTCTTTATCTTTCTTTATAGCCTTTGTTTTAAAGTCTGTTTTGTTTGATATGAGTTTTATGACCCCCACTTTCTTTTCATTTCTGTTTTCATGAAATATCTTTCTCCATCCCCTCACTTTCAGTCTATGTGTGTCCTTTGCCCTAAAGTGGGTCTCTCGTAGGCAGTATATTGTAGGCTCTTGTTTTTTTATCCACTCTGCCACTCTGTGTCTTTTGATTGGAGCATTGATTCTATTGGCATTTAAGGTAATTATTGATAGATATATATTTATTTCCCTTTTAATCTTGTTTTCCCATTGATTTTATATTTCTTCTTTGTCCCTTTTTGTTTTTCCTTTTGTGCTTCGATTTGAATTATACTTATGTTCTCTTCTTTTTGGTTTCTGTAAATCTGTTGTATGTTTTTGATTTGTGCTTACCCTATTTTTCAAGTATAGTATTCCCTTCCTACATCTACTTGCCTTAGACTGGTAGTCATATAGACTCAAACATATTCTGGGAAAAAAAAAATCTATATTTTGTTACTCTTCTCCCCCACATTTTATAATTGTGATGTCTTCTTTTATATCTTCTTGTATATCCTTTTGCTCTTCATTGTGGTTATCATTGCTTTCACAGAAATTTTTTGATATTTTTTAATCTGTGTGCTGGCTTATTTAAGTTACTTACTTTCCAATTGTGATTTTCTCTTTCCTATAGATTCCTACTTCTTTTCTATTTAGAGAAGACCTTTCAATAGTTCCTTTAGGATAGGTTTAATATTGCTGTATTCTTTTACTTTTTGCTTGTCTGAAAAATTCTTTATCTCTCCTTCTATTCTAAATGATAATCTTGCTGGGTAGAGCATCCTAGGTTGCAGATTTTTCCCTTTCAGGACTTTGAATATATCTTGCCACTCCCTTCTGGCCTGCAACATTTCTGTAGAGAAATCAGCTGATAGCTTTATGGTTCCCTTGTAATTAACTCTTTTTCTCTTGCTGCCTTAGAATCCTCTTTAACTTTTGCCATTTTTATTATAATATGTCTTGGTGTAGGTCTGTTTGGGTTTACCTTGTATGGGACCCTCTGTGCTTCCTGTACTTGGATAGCTGTTTCCTTCTTTAGGTTTGGGAAGTTTTCAGCCATAATTTCTTCAAATACATTTTCAATCCCCTTTTCTCTTTCTCCTCCTCTGGGATCCCTATTATCAGTAGATTGGTCTGCTTTATATTATCCCAAAGGTCTCTTATATTGCTTTCATTTTTTTTCATTTGGCTTTCTGTCTGCTGTTCTGATTGGGTGATTTCCATTATTCTATCTTCCAGGTCACTTATTCCTTCTTCTGCATTATTCATTCTGCATTCATTGCCTTTAGTTCAGCTTTCATCTCTGGAAATAAATTTTCTAACTTTTCTTGACTCCTCCTTATAGTTTCTAGTTCCTTTTTACAGTAATCTGCATTTCTGTTGATAGCCTTTCTTAATTCCTTCAGTATTTTTATTATCTCCTTTTTGAAATCAGTGTCTATTAGACTGAAGAGGTCTGTTTCATTATTTATTCTTTCAGGAGAATTCTCTTGATGTTTTAATTGAGAATCGTTCCTCTGATTCTTCATTTTACCTTTTTTCTCTTGCTCTATGAGTTTAGGAGAAACAGTTATCTACTGTGGTCTTGGGAGACTATTTTTATGTGGGAACATCCCTGTGTCACCTGCATGGGTTTAATATTTTTGGTGTGAGGGCTGTTTTTAGTATGGATGCCTGCCACCTCTTTCCTCAGTATATGCTGGCCATTATCCCCTTGATAGGAGGTGTGACTGGTGTTGTGGTGACCAGGTCCTGCACTGGATGTTGAGCAGGTCCTCCCCTTAGCTCTGTGGTTGTCACTGCCTTGTCAGGGACAGGATCTGCTTCTGAGGTGTTGGAGTAGAAACCCCCAGATCTGTTTCTGAGCTGTGTTTGTGAGCTGCAGTGTGAGGTAGGCAGGATTGGATCACACAATGCCTCATGTCTCTCAGGCATTGTTTTCACAAAATCACCAGTGCAGTCCACTGAAGTCAGGTCCATGGACTGCAGTAGTTATGAACCTGGACCCACTCTGGGAGCTATGGAGGCAACTCAGACCCAGGCCCAGGCCAGCCCCCCATGTGCATGCACCCACAAAGCCCACAGCTGCTAAGGCCAGATCTGTCCCAGCTGCAGGAGCATCCATTGTCTATTTGGTTGTCCCACAGGTGATGAATTTACAAAGCTGGAGGCAGAGGTGTAAATCCATGGTGCACGCAGCCACATTGAGAGATTTCAGCCCTGCTTCCTGAGTCACACAGCCCCTGGGGCTCAGCTGTGGTTTCAGTCCCACCTCTGTGAGTGGGCAACCCACTGATGCCTGCTCCCAGGGCCTGCTGAGGTGGTGGTTGGCACAGGAACCCTCCTAGGAGGCAGCTGGGGTGCACAGGGCAGTGACACGGGCATCCATGTAGGTCTCTCTCTGTTCTGCCGGCCACAAATCGTGTGCTGCATTCTCCTATGAGCCTCTGAAGCTCCTTTTCTGTCCTGGCTGATCCCCCTGCCAGTGAGGGGGCTTCCCAGAGTGGGGTAACCTTCCCTCTTTTTCAGCTCCCTCCCAAGTGTGCAGGTCCCGTCCCGCTTCCTCTTTTTTTTTCCTGTCGTCCTACCTGGTTACGTAGAGATCTTTCTTGTCCTTTCAGGTGTTTGAGGTCTTGTGCTGGTGTTCAGTAGGTGTTCTGTGAGAATTGTTCCATTTGTAGGTGTATTTTTGATGTATTGGTGGGAGGAGGTGAGTTCCACGTCCTACTACTCCCCTGTCTTGAGTGGAGCACTACCTTTCAATCTGATAAGTCATTTATGAAAAACCTAGAACTAGTATATATTTTATGTTGAAGGACTGAACAATTTCATTCTAAGTTTTGCAACAGGGCAAAGATGCCCCACTCTAAAACTGTCTTCAAACCATATGATAATCTTTGTAAAAAAAACAAAAAAAACAAAACAAATTGAAAGAAATCTAAATATATACCATAAAGTAAAGTGATCATGGCAAGATTCAAAATACAAGAGTAATAGATTTTTTTAAATTGCAGTTTTAGACACCATGGACAAAATATTTCAATATAAAATTAAGATAATGACATCATTTACAGTAGTATCAAAATCAAAATACTTAGGAATGAATTTGACAAAATAACTAAACTATAAATTACAGCTAGCTATTAACTACCTACTACTCAATAGATCAGTAACCTTGAAAAATTAAAATTTAAATAAACAGATTATTGAACTACATACATAGCTTGGGAGACTTTATAGCCTCGTTTCAATCCCAATCATAATCTCAGCAAGAAATTTTGTAAACTTGACAGACAAACTTTACAATTTATTGGAAATGCCATTTACCTAGAATAGCCAAAAGTATTTTGAAAAATAATTTAAAGGTGGTCAGACACTTACCTTTTCACTTTCAAGACTTACTATAAAACTGTAGTAATCATGGCATTGGCATGAGAGCATTTTATTGTATTTGACTTATATTAAAATATTTAATTAAAAATCTAGAGAATAGTGATGTGTAACTACAGTGACAGCTTCTCTCTCCTATAATCTAGCAAATTATCATTCCTTACATTTAAAACATGTCAGAAATATTATGTTTCAACTGAAAGACATACTCTTTCTGGGATGGGTAAATTTTGATGTTTCCCTTTAATAACTATTTTCCCACCATTGTATTGTGCTTCTCTAATATAACACTAAAAATAAGGCTGGCAGAGACTCTTGCCTTCCTGTCCTCCAAACATTCATTTGTAGTTCATGCTCCCTTGTATACTCATCCACCAATGATATACTGGTTGGACAAAGAATTAATGATCCTCAGCACTACAAGCTGTAAACAGCATATGGAGACTGTGAAGAGAGCAAACTATTTTGATAACAGGGCGACTTAAAGAACGTGCTGAAACTGTGGCCAGAGCAATAACCTACTCTTTTCTCTATGGCCCGAGGGGGAAAAAAAAAATTCACTTTCTAAAGTAAAATTTTAAATTTTACTGTAACTTGTATGTTATATCAAGATGAAGTAGAAACAGCCAACCTCTCAGCCATAGAAGATGATTTAATCAGGAAAAGACTGAATTGTGAAATGAGTCTAATTTCAGTTCTTAATTTACTCATGTACTTTTGTGGAGTTTTCCCCCCATACCTTGGGACCGGGTCTCTCAGCTTTCCAAATGTTGCTGCTACCAGATTGCTACAGAAAAACTGTTTTGCCCCAGGTCCCTTCATACTGTCCTCATTCCACAACTGCAGGTTCTGACCATCTGGCAGGCTCCTTCTAAATAGTGTCAGTGTGTCATCTGTCATATCTCACATCCCCTGAGGATATCTTGAATAATTGCTCATCCTAAGCAATAATCACACCTCTTAAGGCCAAGAACAAGTTGTTTATATATCTGCACTGCCTCCAGCATTATCTAGGCATTTAAATTGAAAAATTAAATAAGCATTCTACAGCTAGCTATTAACTACTACTCAATAGACCAGTAACCTCTAGGTATGTAGGCCAGATAATATTAATGCAAACTACAAGAAACCATCCCAGGTTATTTTGTTCTGGTGGACACTAATCAAGAAAAGTGATATATCGCTTCGAGTACAGAGATGAATTATGTGGAAATGTTAGGACATCTTTGTATAACAGGTTTCCCCTTCAAATGACGTCTTCTTTTGAGCAATGAAAGTGTTGAGTAATGAGCACAGATTTCATGGAATTTTTAAGAGAGAAAATTAAACTTAGAAGCCAATCGTGTCCAAATGTCCTCACCTAGTTCCCTCCTGTATAATAGAGCAAACCATTAAATCTGACCTCATGTGACCTTCTAAGAACTTTATAAATACAATATTGTATTGAGAATGAAAAGGTGTTCTAGCAAATCTATGAATAAAGAGAATAAGTTCTTAAACACCCCCGGATAATACTGATGACATTTTGCACAGGGTTGATATGGAAGCAGAGGTGTGAGGTTTGAGAAACCACTGGTGATAGCAGTAAAGCATCTTACCTAAAAGCTCTGACCCCCTTGGTAGAACAAATGTCGTATCAGAACAGAAAAAGTAAATGTGTGTACATATATGATTACATATGTCTACATGTTGTGCTTAACAGAAACGGTACTTTTCAACAATGGAACAATGGATTCTTTTCCACCAGAATTACTCATATTTGATTTTAAAACTAAATGCCAACAATTTGCTACTTGGTTTGCATCCCCTTGCAAAATTCATTGCCTATAAAATGAGTTGCAGGCTGCACAGAGGGGGCACTTTCCAGTTGTGTCTTCCTTTGCCACGGCCACAGCCACCACACACACACACACAGGCCCACACCAATGTATTTTCCATCTCCCTAGCCGACAAAAACTTCTTCAGGGTAGATTTCTCCAATTGCTGAGTCTGAATTGAGCACGGTAGAGACAGTGGTACGGGTGGTGGAAATGTCTTCATCATGAGATGACAGGAGTAAAAATTTTTTCTGTGTATAAAATGCTTTTTTTAACAGAAGGCAGAATATCTATAATTGTAATCCATTTACTCATTATAAAATATTTTGTAATTAGGAATTGAGTAACAAAATATTTTTAATTTTGCCAATGAATGTAGGTATCATTAGCCAGATTACGGGAAAGGAGAATTACATGTCAAAGCTATTTTGCAGCATTAAAATCCTCCCTTTGGAGGTCAATCCTTAATTTCATGAATTTTATACTTGATTTTATAACTCCCCATCAGTGATATGATCAGAGGTCTTGGTGATAGCATTAGGCAATATGGCTTTGTGTGTAGCGACATTACCACAATTATGCAATGACTACATTGTCTAATGTGCCAGTTTCCTAAGTCAGTTCATCTTGAGTGACCTTTTATGTAGCTATGAGTGTGGTCACTTTAGTCACTGAAAAATGTCTACTATTTTCAGGAACTTAGTTGAAATATTATTTGTAATATTATTCAGACCTGATGATATAAAACACAAGTGAATTTTTTGTAAAAAAAAAACAAAAAAAAAAACAGAAACAATAAAAACTCAACACTATCCATATGCATATGTCTGCAATCAGTTTGACCTATGAAAGTAGAGCTCAGAAAAGTGAAAGTAGAGCTCAGAAAAGTGAAAGTAGAGTTGGCTGTCATTCACATAAAGTGTTATACTATTTGGACTCTTGGAGCCACTCTTTTATTTATTAGATAGAATCCATAGATAGAAGAAAGAAATGGTGGAATACAGGTCTAGTAAAGAATATGTGTATTTACTGGAAGATAGAAATAAAAAAATAAAGAAATGAGGGAAATAGTTTTCAGAGGAAATAGAAGAGGGGTCAATCATAAACCTAGGCAGGTAAGCATTTAAAAAAAAAAAACCAAAAAGATATGGTTCATGGGGTGGAATACCAAGGTTGAAAGTGAAGTGATAGGACTTGAAAAATGTCATTATTGTTGGTGTCTGTTTTCAGTTGTCCTTCATAAACCATAGAATAAATTCACCACTGAATGCTAATAACACCTTACCATCTATCGTCTGGTAACACCAAACACAAATCTAGGTAATCACATTTCCATAATGGTGCACTTATTGGTTTTTCAATGCTAGGTAATCACATTTCCTCAATGGTGCACTTACTGGTTTTTCAATGTCATGTTCTTAAGTGCTATACTATGTTGGAATTTCCTGTTGAACAGAGCTATAGCCTTTTGAAACAAATTGTTTCATGAGAGCAGAGACATAGACTGGCATCAAAATGACAGTTTACTGATGGTGATAAAAATTGAAAAAAGGTTGCAAGAAATAAATTTGTACACCTAAAGATATATTTCTATATGCTTACCCAAATCCTCATAATGAAACTGGAAAACATGGGGCAAATAAACATTATTTCCTATGGAGAATAAAGAATTATTTTACATACATACCTGTGTACATACACAAATATGAATATATATATACATAGTATAAATTGAAAATGTCATAAATATATTAATTTTATAAACAATGAGGGATCTTAAGGACAAGGCAAATGGAAAAAGCTATTCACTAATTCATGATAAAATATTATTAAATATTGTATCCTTCTGCAATATTAATTACATATTTCCTCAATTGTAAGATGCACATTTTCCCATATCTTTATGTATCTGTAGGTGGGACACATCTTAAGTTCAATGGCATATTAAAATTGTCATTGGCAGGTGGTAGTCACAATGACATTGGTGTCACAGCCTGCACATGGGTGAAATCTTACTATTTTTGTTAGTGTCACTAGACACCCTCAGCCATTTGAAATTTCAATCAACAATAATTTAAGGATTATTTGAAGAGAAAACATGAGTCTTGCCTACTGTCCTGCAAACGTTTCATTGTCACATTTAGAGGAGGTCAAAAATCAGGATCTCAAAAATTGGGGACAGATATAAATGTATTGGGGAGAAAAAAATCTCAGCTATTATAAAACATTTTTTTTTAATGCCATACCACTAACAGTACTGACAGCACAGAGGGGGATATGGAATGGAAAACAGATGTTAATAACTTTAGGAGAAACATTATTTGGAAGAGTTGGATTCTATAAGTGAAAAAATATATGAGTGATTATATTATAGAAATCTATGTCTAAATATAAATGAGCTCTTTTGTAAATAAGTCATATTGATAAGAAAACACCATGTTACAGATAATTGTCATTTTTGTCCCTTTTTCAATAATCTTAGCCCTATATAAAATAATTGTGTATTTTAAAATGATGGTATCTAAGATTTGATAAAACGTGTCTAACAACCTAGAATTTTTCACTCAGAACAAAAGGGGGTTTTAAACTCATAAGTACAAATGTAGTAGTCAAAAAGCAAGAAGAAGAGTGTCAACTGAAGAAAAAACACAACCTAAAAGTTGCATGTTAAGTTTTATTTGGGTGTCTTACTGAATACTATAGCCTGGGAGACAGCCTCTCGGATACCTCTTTGGAGTAGTTCCTTAGAGTTAAGGGAGAAGCCAAGAGTTTTTGCTAGGGGGAAAAAAAACATGTAGTTGAAGATCAAAAGATTACTGCTAATCACAAAGAACAGATAGCTCAAGTTAATAATTTTAGTGCTTTTCTATGTAGAGGAAGATGCAAGATTCTGGATGCATTGGAACTATTCCTTAGATATACAGCTTAACTATCTAGGGTCAGTATCCAAAGTACAGAATGCTTCCTGTTTGTCTCCACCCTGAATTCCCTTCAGGGCATACTATGGGTGGAAGGGAGCAGCTGTAGTGGCTGATGGCTTGAACCTTGTAGAAGAAAGAGCATGGTAGGCAACATTCTTTCTTTACTGGAATGGCAGGCAACAATCCCTGTCTGCAAGAGAAGTCAGAAAACTATTATCCTGCACTAAAATGTTTCCAGTTTTTAACTAAAGTTAAAAGTTGTGAAGTTTGAAATGGACAACATTTTATGTTGTATTTTAAACAGTTCTATTTTAATATGGGTATGAGAATTTCTTTTACTAATTATATTGAATTATGGTTATTTTCATCAATTACCTATTTTTCAGGGACATTGGGAGACTACCTGTTAAAACATTTAATTTTTGTTACACCACGTGAAGTTTAATTACAGCTAGCCAACTCAATAACTTGTTGTTTTATTACAATGTTTGCAAATGTTGTTTTAAGAAATTAATACATCCGAGTCTCAGAATCAGCAAATAGGATTATTATTGCAATGCAATTCACATGTTAATGTAACATTTATATAGTAATATAAGAACAGATTTAACATAATTTATAGATATAATTCCAAGAAGCTAATATTTGAATCATATAAAATAATTATATATGCACATGTATGTCTTCAGGTGGAACTTCTTTTTATTTTGTCATTTTAACTAATATTTTAAAAGTTTTTTACTGGTTCATATTTAATCCCAATTAATTAATGTTTATTTTTAAATCACTGTAAGAACAAACACTGATTTTTGCATATAGTTTAAGTCTAACATCTGCCAATTATTTATATATATACACTTAATTTTAGCTCCAAGTATGCCAACTTCTTGAGAAAATTGCTTGTAAAAGGTATCACTGTCACTTGAAAATCAAGGGAAGACTCAACCCTAAAATATTCATTAACCTACTGGTTAAATTTCAGAGAATAGTTATCTCTTTTGTTTGAAAACTTTTACTAGATCAATTTGTTGTTTTCAGAAAAACCTAGGTAATTACTATAGGGGAGAATATTTGGCACCCCAGAATGTCTCTTTGGCATGTGAATTATTTTGAGCTGAAAACAATCAAGGCCAAACAGACTCAGGAAGAGACTTTGACCTTTCCCCTAACTGCCTAAAGAATGTAGATAGAGGACTTGTTCCAGGAAGGGATTTAACACCGTACATAAGTATAGGATGAACTAGGTGTTTAGACAGGGAAGAGTCTATCAAAATTTATTTAAAATTCCTATGTCCCATTGTCTTTGTATGGCCCACCAAACACTTATTTACTGAATACTTGCTTATGAAACATTTGCTTTTCCATCTCTCTGTGAATTTCCTTCCTTCCCTTTGAAGTCCCAAACCACTACCCCCAACATCTTTTGTCTTTAGCTCAAGGTGGTATTTAACGTGAGTATTTCAGTCATTTTGGTGAGTTACTCTGGAATTTTTCTGGGTCTCTCCAAAGTATATATGTTATTAAGCTTTTGTTTGATTTTCTCCTGTTAAACTCTCTCGCATCAATTTAATTCTTAGACCTGCCAGAAGAATCTAGAAGGGTAAAAGAAAATTTCTTTCTCCCCAACATTACCTTTCTAGAAATTTTGAAGGATTTTGAAGGGCAAGACGAATGGCAGGTCAAGCTGAAAGTAATCGGAGTTCCCTGTCTGTGTTTCTGTTACTGAACTCAGGTTCAGCTGCTCACTGCTTGAAAGCCAATACTCGGAAAGACAAGTGTTGGTTGGAAACAAAAGTTTGCTTTATTCAGGAGGCTGGCAACCTGGGGAGAAGGCAGACTCATGTCCAAAAATCAACTCCATGAGCTGTTTGTAAATTTTGGAGACTAATCCCTTGTCAGTCACATCATTTGCAAATATTTTCTCCCAATCTGTGGGTTGTCTTTCATTTTGTTTATAGTCTCCTTTTGGCCATGCAAAAGCTTTTGAGTTTAATTAGGTCCCATTTGTTTATTTTTGCTTTTATTTCTATTATTCTGGGAGATGGATCAAAAAAGATATTGTTGTGATTCATGTCAGAGATTGTTCTGCCTATGTTTTCCTCTAGGAGTTTTACAGTGTCCAATCTCACATTTAGGTCTTTAAACCATTTTGAGCTTATTTTTGTGTATGGTGTTAAAGAATGATCTAATTTCATTTTTTTAGATGTAGCTGTCCAGTTTTCCCAAAACAATTTGTTGAAGAGACTGCCTTTCCAACATTGTGTAGTCTTGTCTCCTTTGTTGTAGATTAATTGACCATAGGAGCATGGGTTTATTTCTGGGCTTTCTATCCTGTTCCATTGATCTATAGTTCTATTTTTTGTGCCAGCACCATACTGTTTTTATGACTATAGCTTTGTAGTACACTCTGAAGTCAGGGAGCCTGATTCCTCCAGCTCTGTTTTTCTTTCTCAAGATTGCTTTAGCTCTTCGGGGTCTTTTGTGTCTCCATACAAATTTTAAGATATTTTTGTTTAGTTCTATGAAAAATGCCATTGGTAAGAGGCTTAATATCATCAAAACAAACAACCCAATCAACAACTGGGCAGAAGACCTAAATAGACATTTCTCCAGAGAAGACATACAGATGGCCAAGAGACACATGAAAAGATGTTCAACGTCACTAATTATTAGAGACATGCAAATCAAAACTACAATGAGGTATCACCTTACACCAGTCAAAATGGCTATCATCAAAAAATTCACAAACAGTAACTGCTGGAGAGTGTGTAGAGAGAAGGGAACCCTCCTACACTGTTGGTGGGAATGTAAATTGGTACAGCCTCTATGGAGAACAGTATGGAGGTTCCTTTAAAAACTAAAAATAGGGCTACCATATGACCCTGCAATCCCACTCCTGGGCATATATCTGGAGAAAAACATGATCTGAAAGGATACATGCACCCCAGTGTTCATTGCAGCACTTTTTACAAATAGCCAAGACATGGAAGCAACCTAAATGTCCATCGACAGAGGAATGGATAAAGAAGATGAAGATGTGGTACATATATGTAATGGACTATTACTCAGCCATTAAAAAGAATGAAATGCCATTTGCAGCTGCATGGATGGACCTAGAGACTGTTATACTGAGTGAAGTAAGTCAGAGAAAGAGAAATATTGTATGATATCCCTTATATGCGGAATCTAAAAAGAAATGATACTGATGAACTTATTTACAAACAGAAACAGACTCACAGACTTAGAGAACAAACTTATGGTTACTGGGGGGATGGAGGGGGAGGAAAGGATAGTTAGGGAGTTTGGGATCGACTGCCATATTTAAAATGGATCACCAACAAGGGCCTACTGTATAGCACAGGGAATTCTGCTCAATGTTATGTGGCAGCCTGGATGGGAGCAGAGTTTGGGGGAGAATGGATGCATGTATATGTATGGCTGAGTCGCTTTGCTGTGCACCTGAAACTATCACAACATTATTAATAGGCTGTACTCCAACATAAAAAAAAAAAGTTAAAAACAAACAAACAAAAAAACAAAACAAAAATCAACTCCAAAGATTCTGCTGGACCATGAATGTTTTTACAGGGAGAAACATTTGCGGAGGGGATCAGAGTCTTCCTTATCTTCCACTGTTTGCAGACTTTCTTTTGATTGGTTGGTGGTGAGGTAACAGGGCGGTGCTCCAGGAATCTTGTGCTCAGTCTGAAGTTACCATCCTCCACCTGGGCTGGGACCTTTGTTCCCACAGAAGAACTTAAAGATATTGTTATGCATATTCCTTGAAGAGGAACCAGGACCCTGCCCCATCACTGAACTATTGTTTCTTTTCCGCTGCTACTTTGTTTCTGTATTCCTTCCCTTCCCTGATAAGCAACTATTTGAATATTTCCTTTGGAACTCAAGGAAGGTCAAGGAGGGTGAAGCCTTTTTCCTACAGACAAGAAATGGGGGACATGGAAAGGATTTGCACCCAGGAGGGCCCCATACGGTCCTGCTCCATTTCATTTCTTCAACAACTTCAGAGCTTTTCTTTCTCTCTTTCAGAGTATGCAGGGATTGGATAGGACTAAATTTTAGGAGACCACACACCTAGTGATTTATCTTTTGTTTGCAACATGTGTATTCCCAGCCCTGGTGAGGAAGAAAGCCAGGTATTTGTCAAATTGACTTGATTCACCTGATTGTTTTTTCCTACTTTTCCTAGGGGTTGACCATTCTTAAAGTTAGGTAGGTCATATAGTATAGGAAACCAGTAAGTAAAAGCTTTCCAGAAGCTAATTTTTCAATGTCGATTCAAATTCCTCTGTTGGAAGATTTAGGCAGTGATTGTATATCCCACATCTGCTATTATTTCTTCCCTTCCCTGTCTTTTATTTTCCACTTTGTACCTTTCTCTGCTAATGAATCATGTAAACAAAATGAAAGCAACATGAATTTGTTTTGTTCCAGGTTCCCAGGTTGGCCATTCATTTCAATTCAATGAATGAGTAGGTCAAGTCAGTAAAAAGAAATACCTAATTTTACTAAAAGACTGTCTTAGAAATCACTGTATAAAACACACTTCAAAAAGATAATGGATGCTTGATCCACTAGTTTGAAGTGTCAGAACTATTGGACCATAGTGTAAACAAGAAAGTTTATATTAGGGTATTTCTGTTACAGCATCACTGGAGAGAAAATATTTACATAAAGAAACACTTAAGTGAATATGGATTTATGCATTCTGTAATTCTGTTTAAAGGTGTTCAAGTTCTTTGAATCCATATAAATTGCCATGTCTACTGTTTAAATTTTACTACCAGAACATGCAAAGCCCTTTACAAACTCCTGTTTTTTCCAAGCTGACCCCACCTTATACTTTATGAAATCTTACTTATCTTTCAAGACATAGCTCAGGTATCACATCCTCCAGCACATCTTCTGCAAACTAGAATGGATTGTCAATCTTGACATTTAATCTGTGACCCATTTGAATTCATCTCCCTTCTTTATACTCTTTAAATGCTTTATGAATATGTCTTTTCCTACTATACAGCCTTTAAGGTACTGCATCCTAACCTTTGTCTAGTCATGGGTTTATTTGGGATAGCCATCCTTGAAGTGTTTATTTGAGATAGCCATCCTTGAAGTGGATGCCTCTTTGAAGTGGATGCCTTAGCAATCAAAGCATAAGTCAGGCACTTGCATTACCCCAAAAAACCCCAAAAAACAACCTGCCAAGGCTTACACTACAACCATGCACTTCCCCTTTAAACACACTGAGTGATAAAGAATCCCAGGGGCAACACACATTATTTCTCTAAATAAATATTGGAAAAAGAAGTTTTGATTTCCAATAACTGACATTTCAAGAACACTGTATGGCCAGTACATAAGCAAGATGATCTGAAAAGTTAATATAGACTATTTGATTGCTTCAGTTTTACCTTTTATGTAAAAAGCTTTTTCAGGAAATGCAACAAACCGAGAGGAACTGGTAATCTACTATTTATAGCCTGGCTAATACCTTTTTCATAATCTCAGTTTTGGAGTTCAGCAAGGCAGAGTACATATCGCCATAAAATGGAAATCAGTATGCATTTACTATTTTGCCACAAAACTATTTGAATTTGCCAACATGCAGCCATGATTTAGTGATGCATGCTTTGAACTTACTAGTTATTAAGCAGACTTATGAGAACAATGAGAATCTCGTCCTTTTGAAGGTGAAAGAACTCAGAAGAAAAATTCTTCACATTCTAACAGTGAGAAAAAGTCAGTTAATCTACAGAATCATGTTCCCTTGAACCTGTAGAGAACTGATATTGCAAGGCAAACAAGTAAAATAAATTCCAGAGGGTGTTGAGTCTCCTCAAAGATAAGGCACATAAGCTTTTTCACTTTGGTAGATAATGAGCCTGCCTAAGGCTGGAGAAAGAAAACCAAGAAACTACTCCTGTCTGACCATGAGCTTTCAATTAATAACAAGAAACCATTATCTGCTATTGGCTCAGGTAGAAGAATGCAAGAGAATCACTGTGGTGCATGTGTGTTAGACCTGCTGAAAGCTGAGGGTAGGAAAGGAAAAGTGAGAAAAATCCCCTGGATCTCTAAAACTCCACAAAACACAATATAAAGCAGAATTTTAAAGTAGCAGTAATCTCAAAGCAATTGTAGCTCATGCCATCTCCCCTCAAATAAGAAGCTTAATTGACTATATTGACATTGCACTTCACGAAAAAGTTCCATCAAAGGAGAGATGTGTGTGCACATTACCAAGTATAAACAGTATTTTTCTCAGCCTCTCTAATTTTTATACACATTTTTGGCATTTACTCAAAAATTGAAACACTGAAAAAGAAAACAACATCAAAACTGACTTATTAAGGCATAAAGCCATTAATAGCTCTAGAGCCATAGAAGACAAAGATTTTGGAAGTAACAGACAAGAAAATTAAAATAACTCTGAACTATGTTAAAGTGCCAAGTGGGAAAGATAGGAGAAAAAAGAGACGAGGAATTTTAAGACAAATGGAAATTGTAGATAAAGAATAAAATGAAAACACCATTTTTTAAAAGCACTATTTCGGAGGTGAATTCCTACCATGGACTATTTTGGATACGTCAGAGAAAATCTGTATACTTGAAAACAGGACAACAGAAATTACAAAAACAAACACAAAGCAAAAGAGGGAAAAGACAAAAAATAAATAAAGAGCATACAAGAGCTGTGGAACAATATCAAATAATCTAACATACAGTTGAAGTCCAAGATGATGAATAGGAGTCCAAGCTGACTAAGACAGTTTGCAAATATTTATTTTTGTAGAAACTGCCCAACTCTCTTCAAAAGTGGCTGTGCCATTTTGCATTTCCACTTGCAGTGAATGAGAGAGAATTCCTGTTGCTCCAAATCCTTGCCAGCATTTGATGTCAGTGTTCTGGATTTGGGCCATCTAATAGGTGTATAGTGGTATCTCCTTGTTTTAATTTGCATTTCTGTAATGACATACGATGTGGAGTATCTTTCAATGTGCTTATTTTCCATCTGTATATCTTCTTTGGTGAGGTGCTTGTTAGAGTATTGGGCCCATTTTTAAATGGGGTAGTTTGTTTTCCCATAGTTGGTTTTAAGAGTTCTTTGTATGTTTTGAATAAGAGTCCATAAGAAATGCTGCACATATTTTTGCCCAATCTGTGGCTTGTCTTGACGTTTTCTTTACATTGTATTTTATAGAACAGAAGCTTTTAATCATAATGAAGTTTAGTTTATCCTTTCTTTCATAGATTGTACTTTTGGTGTCATATCTAAAAAGTCATCTCCATACCTAAGGTCCTCTAGGTTTTCTAAGTTACCTTCTAGGAGTTTTATAGTTGTGCATTTTACTTTGAGGTCCATGACCCATTTTGAGTTAATTTTTCAGACAGCCTTAAGTTCTGTATCTAGATCCATTTTTTGGATGTCGATGTCATGTTGTTTCAGCACCATTGTTGAAAAATTATCTTTGCACCATTGTGTTACCTTTTTTCCTTTGTCAAAGATTAGTTAACTGTACTAATAGGGGTTTATTTCTGGGCTCTCTATTTTGTTCAGTTGATCTGTTTGTATATTCTTTTGCCAACACCACACTTGTCTTGGTGAGTCTTGAAGATGGGTACTATCGGCCTTCTAACTTTGTTGTTTTTCTTGGTCTATTCTGGGTCTCTTGCTTTTGCATATAAACTTTAGTATCAATTTTTGAATATTAACAAAATAACTTGATGGTATTTTGATTGAGATACATAGAAGCTATAGGTCAAATTCAGAAGAACTGACATCTTGGCAATATTGAGTCATTGTATTCATAAACATGGAGTATCTCTCCATTTATTTAGTTCTTTTCACTTATTTCAATAGTTTCGCAGTTTTCCTCAAATAGATCTTGTATCTATATTGTTAGATTTTTGTATAAGTATTTCATTTGAGAGGGCTGCTAATACAACTGGTATCATGTTTTTAACTTCAAACTCCACTTGTTCATGTCTCATATATAGGTAGGTCATTGAGTTTTGTAAATTAACCTTGTGTCTTGCAACCTTGCTATAATTGCTTATTAGTTCCAGAAGTTGTTTGTTGATTCTTTCAAATTTTCTACATAGATAATCAAGTCATTTGTGAACAAAGACAACTTCATTTCATCCCAATATGTATAACTTTAATTTCCTTTTCTTGTCTTTCTGCATTAGCTAGTTATTCCAGTACGATGTTGAAGGGCAGTAATGCGAGGGGATATCCTTGTCTTGTTCCTGATATTAGTGGGAGAGCTTGAAATTTTTCATCATTAAGTATGATTTTAGCTGTAAGTTTTGGCAGATGTTTTGTCAAGTTAAGGATGTTTACTAAGAGTTTTTATGAATGAGTGTTGGATTTTGTCAAATTCTGTTTCTCCGTCTGTTGATATGATCATGTGATTTTTCTTCTTTAGTGTGTTGATATGATGGATTACATTAATTCATTTTCAAACATTAAACCAGTCTTGCATACCTGGAATAAACCCCACTTGTTTGTAGTGTATAATTCTTTTTACATATTGTTGGATTTAGTTTTCTAAAATTTTGTTGAGGATTTTTTGCATCTATGTTAATTTCATTATAATATCTTTGTCTAGTTTAGGTATTAGTGTAACGCTGACCTCATCAAATGAGTCAGTATTTTTTCTGCTTCTGTCTTTTTAAAGAGGTAAGAGAACTGGTATAATTTCTTCCTTAAGTGTTTGGTGGAATTCATCAGTGAATCCATCTGGACCTGGTGCTTTCTGTTTTGGAAGTTTATTAATTATTGACTCAATATCTTTAATGTTATAGGCCTATTCATATTGTCTATTTTTATGTGAGTTTGTCAAATTGTGTCTTTCAAGAAATTAATCCACTTTATCAAAGTTATTAAATTTTTTGTCACTGAATTGTTCATAATATTACTTTATTATCCTTTAATGTCCATGGAATCTGTAGTGATGTCACCTTTCATTTCTGATATTAATAAGTTGTGTCCTCTCCCTTTTTTTCTTAGTTACCTGGCTGGAGGCTTATTGATTTTATTCATCTTTTCAGAGAACCAGCTTTTGGTTTCATTGATCTTTCTCAACTGGTTTCCTGTTTTTAATTTTATTCATTTCTGCTCTAATTTTATTAATTCTTCTGCTTACTTTGGAGTTAATTTGCTCTTCATTTTCCAGTTGTCTTAGGGAGAAGTTTAGATTATTAATTTCATTTCTTTCTTCTTCCAGTATGTGTATTCAATGCTTTAAATTCCCAATTAAGTACTGATTTTGCCACATCCCATGTTTCTTTGATTTTTAACAAATGATTTGTCATTCTTCATGACATAATTCTAAATTGTAAATTATTTTTTTTCAGTTTATATACTTGAAAATAAATTTGCTTTTCAGAAATAGCCATTCCTTTTTCTCAGTTATGTTTTTATTTGAAATTTGGAAATACACTTTTTTTTTTTAGTTCTGGGTGTTTGCTTTTGTTTTTGCTCTAGTTGTATTTTCTTGATAATTCTTTATTTCATTTTTCTCTCTCTTTAATTATTTCATTTTGGCCTTTCTCCATCAGGTTACAATAGTTAAGTTTTTCTTTTTTCCTTACTCAGGATGACATGGTTTCTTAATACCTGTAGAACTCAATTTGTCAACATTATGGAGCAATGGCCAAGCAGCAGGAGTAAGAGGAATAGAAGCTTCTGCTCTTATAGGCTGGGAAAAAATAAACCAGTGTATTGTATTCCTCCGGCATGTTCTCTTTTCTCAGGTTCATCCAGATGCAAAAGACAGTTCATTCAAAAATTAAATGTTTGTGAAGAATTTAGATTACCAATGCAAGTTTTGGTTTATCCATGTTAGGCAGATTGAGTACTTTCCCTTTCCCCACCCCCAACAAATCCTGTACACTTGATTAGAAAAATGTTTCTTAAACCACCATGCATTCTATTACCTATCATGTCACCAAAATTTTGGTCCTGTATCAGCTTTCTTACCCTTGAATTCCTGGATATGTTGATTCTTGATGCTTTAGAAAGCCCACTCAATTTTCTGCCACTGTCCCCTTATTTATGGTATTACATCCATAAAGGTAATTGGCAGAAAAAGGGTGTCTTGACTGCACACTTAATCTGTTTTTCCAGAATATGTTTTTAAAAATAAATCCATTTGGTGTATTAGTTTATCTGCTGTCTTAATAAATTTTCACAAACTTAGAGTCTTAAAAAACACAAATTTATTATCTTACTGTTCCATAGGTAATAAGTCTGATATGAGTCTCACTGGGCTATAAACAAGGTGTCTGCAGGGCTGCATTCCTTCCTAGAGTTTCTGGGGAAAAATCTGTTTGCCTGTTTTTTCTGGCTCCTAGAACCCCCTTCTTCCATTTTTGAAACCAGAAATATTGCATCATTCTCTGCCTTTCTTCCATAGTCACTCTTCTGCTTCCCTCTTCCACTTTTTAAACAACCTTGTAATTATATTAGGGAGATTTTTGCAGATTATTCAGATAAACCTATTTCAAGGTCAATTGATTATCAACTTTAATTTCATTTGAAGCCTGAATTATTTTGTAATGTAGCCTAAAGTATTCACAATTATAAGAATTAGCATATAGGCCATTTCAGGAGGCCATTATTTTCACTGTCACATTTTAATTTTAAAATATATTTAATTTGTACACACACACACACACATATATATGACTTATATAATCATAACTTTGTGTTACATAATTATAGTGTATTTAAATTGGTTAAAAAGACAGATTTAAAAATTGAGAATATAACAATCTATAAATTGATAACTAGTCAGTATTAATTTATGGGCTGGAAAATCATATTGTTACAAAAATATAACCAATAAAAAGAGTTCAAATAGCCTTTCTCTAAAATCATAAAATTTCTCTATAGTTGAAATAATCACTCATAATTTTAGTTTTTTATTTCTTTTCTGTTTTTAAATATGGTAAATTGATAAAATAACATTAAATAGAAAATATTGATAGTCAACTTAGCCTTAAAAATGTAAATATAAGGTAATAGTTCATGGTATTTTAAATTTTCTAGGCATGTATTGCTAAAAGGCTTTCTTTACTCAAAGCTGATAATTTATAAAATAAAACACTGTGTACTCATTTTTATTGCTTGACACTCCCTAATTTATGGTAAGTGATAAATCACAAGCCATGTTAAAACATAGCATCAACATTGCAATCTATAACAAGATAACAAAGATATAAAGATAACATTATTTGGCATTGATGTTGTGCTTTCAGCATTTGTTTAGAAAATGTAATCTAAAAGCCCATTGATTACATTGTTAACAAAAGAGCAGGCTTTAAAAAAATAAGTTTTTTTCTAGGAGTAGCAAATGCAGGTAATATATTGGAGAAAAGAATAGCATATATCAAAGAATAATTATGTTATCTTCATTAGCTCTTTGGAGTTACACTAATTATATCGACTAATTTTGTTGACTTTTAAAAAAATAAACACATCAGTACTAATTAGATATTTTAAAGAACTCTAAGCCTAAAGGAGGTAAAGGCTATTACCTCCTCTACATTGCTATTTCCCTAATCACTTGACTTTCCTATGTTAACACTATATGATCACATGAAGAATTATAAGTTCAGTGAATAAAAAGGAAAATTCAATGTAACACCTCTCATATTATTTCAAAATATAAATCACAGTTTCAGGTTATTTATAGCTCTAATTTGATCTATAGAATTTGACATCATCTTGGCATTAAGGAACTAAACTTCTCTCCCATCATGAATGGCCCTTCCAGGGAATTTCTGTGGGCATCATT
Source organism: Eschrichtius robustus (assembly GCF_028021215.1). Taxonomy (NCBI): domain Eukaryota; kingdom Metazoa; phylum Chordata; class Mammalia; order Artiodactyla; family Eschrichtiidae; genus Eschrichtius; species Eschrichtius robustus. The sequence goes on from NC_090825.1 coordinate 24,180,389, forward strand.
TTATGTCAGATGTACTAAAGTTAGAAATGGGCATCCTGAAAGAAAGTGGCAGAGAGTAAATGTAATTATGTACCATAAAATATGAGAGAATAGGAAATTTTTTATTACTTATCCAAATATTTATATATAATGTGGAATTATTATTTGAAAGTTTAACTTAAGCAAATGTTAGTTTGTAAATAATAATAAGGAATTATTTAACTAATGGGGTATATTTTGTATTGTGTTATTATTTATTGACCTAAAATTTGATTAGGGAAAATGGTTCTAAAAAATAAATCTGGATTGCATGCAGAGGTACAGTTTTAGTTGACTGTTATTATTTGGTATGTTGGAAGTTGGAAGTAGCCATGAATGTTGTAGAATGTAATAATATATATATATATTTTTAATTGAGGTATAATTGACATATAACATACAGGTTTCTGGTGTACAGCATAATGATTCAATATTTGATACATGGTGTGAAGGATTATCACAATAAGTCTAGTTTATATCCATCACCATACATAGTTACAAAAGTTTTTTTTCTTGAGATGAGGACATTTAAGATATACAGTAAGTCCCCTACATACGAACCTTCAAGTTGCGAACCTTCAAAGATGCAAACGTGTGTTCACATGTCCAATCATGTGAGTTCTATTTGCGGAGGCACTGTTAGTCTTTGAGGCACAGGACCTAAATGTAGAATGGTACACAAAGGCTGAAGCCACTCTTCGGAATGTAATCCAGTGCTACCGTGTCATCTATGATGGGAAAAAAAGAGCTACTATTCAGACATCACTGGATTGCTTTCTCAAGAGGGTAGATAGAATTGAATCCAGCAAGGAACCAGAACCTGTGCTCTCAACGTCAGGCGTGAGTGAAATTGCAGCTTGCCCTCCATCTCCTATTGCTGATGATCCTTCGGCTCTACCATCTCCCACCTCCTCACCCTCCTCTAGTCAGTAACTCTTCTTGCCTGTTCACTTGATGCCAGCCCCTGTATGCCAGCTGTTGTACTGTACTACTGTATTTTTCAAGGTACTGTACTGTAAGATTAAAAGTGTTTATTTTTTGTTTGTTTTTTATGTATTATTTGTGTGAAAAGTATTATAAACCTATTATGGTACAGTATTGTATAGCCGACTGTGTTAGTTGTGTACCTAGGCTAACTTGGTGGACTTATGAACAAAATGGACTTACGAACGTGTTCTCAGAACAGAACTTGTTTGTATGTAGGGGACTTACTGTACTCTCTTAGCAACTTTCAAATATGCAATACAGTATTATTAACTATAGTCACCATGCTGTACATCCCCATGACTTATTTATTTTATAACTGGAAGTTTGTACCTTTGATCCCCTTCACTCATTTCACATATCTCCCACCCACAGTCTCTGGCAACCACCAGTCTGTTCTCTGTATCTATGAGCTTGTTTTAGTTGTATTTGTTGCTTATTCATTCATTTGTTTTAAATTCCAGATATAACTGAGGTCACTTGGCATTGGTCTTTCTCTGTCAAACTTATTTCATTTAGCATAATACCCTCAAAGACCATGTGTGTTGTTGCAGATGGCAAGATTTCATTCTTTTTAATGGCTGAGTAGTATCTCATTGTGTGTGTGTGTGTGTGTGTGTGTGTATATATATATATATATATATATACATACCACTTCTTCTTTAACCATTCATCCATTGATGGACATTTAGGTTGTTTCCATACCTTGGCTATTGTAAATAATGCTGCAATGAATACTGGGCTCGTATATCTTTCTGAGTTAATGTTTTCATTTTCACTGGATAGATACCCAGAAGTGGAATTGCTGAATCATATGGTAGTTCTATTTTCAGTTTTTCAAGGACCTGTTTTCCATATTGGCTGTACCAATTTATGTTCCCACCAACAGTGTATGAGGGTTCCCTTTTTCCACATCCTGGCCAACACTTATTTCTTGTCATTTTGATAATAGCCATTCTAACAGGTGTGAGGTGAGATCTCGTAGTTTTGATTTGCATTTCCCTGAAGATTAATATTTTGAGCATCTTTTCTTGTACCTGTTGACACATCTCTGTGTCATCTTTGAAAAGTCTGTTTAGATCTTCTGCCCAGTTTTTAATCAAATTGTTTGGGATTTTTGCTATTGAGTTGTATGAGTTGTTTATATATTGTAGATATTAGCCCCTTACCAGATATAGGACTAGCAAATATTTTCTTCATTTTAGTAGGTTGGCTTTTCATTTTGTTCATGGTTCCCTTTGCCTTGCAAAAGATTTTTAGTATGATATAGTCCACTTGTTTGTTTTTCCTTTTGGTTGTCAGATTGAAAAATCTTTACCAAGGCTTATGTCAAGTAGCTTACCATCTATGTTTTCTTCTAGAAGTTCTATGGTTTCAGGTCTTATGTCCAAATCTTTAATCCATTTTGAGTTAATTTCCATGTATAGTGTAAAGTAGTGGTCAAGTTTCATTCTTTTTCATGTTGTTTATCAATTTTCCCAACACCATTTATCGAAGAGATTGTCCTTTCCACATTGTATAATCTTGGCTCCTTTGTCATAAATTAATTGATCACATATGCATGGGTTTATTTCTGGGCTGTCCATTCTGTTCCATCTATCTATGTGTCTGTTTTTATGCCCATACCATACTGTTTTAATTACTATAGCTTTGTAATATAGTTTGAAATCAGGGCGCAAGATGCCTTCATTTTTGTTCCTCTTTCTTAAGATTTCTTTATCTCTTTAAGGTCTTTTGTGGTTTCTTACAAGTTTTAGGAATATATGTTCTATTTCTCTGAAAAATACCATTTGAGTTTTGATAGAAATTGCATTGAATCTGTGGATTGCTTTGGAGTACACATATTTTATCAATATTGATTCTTTCAATCCAAGAGCACAGAATATCTTTCCATTTATTTGTATCTTTTTCAATTTATTTCATTAAGGACTTATTTTCAATATTCAAGTCTATTATCTCCTAGGTTAAATTTATTCCTAGGTATTTCATTCTTTTTGAAGCAGTTGTAAATGGGATCATTTTCTTCATTTCTCTTTGATAGTTTGTTTTTAGTGTATAAAAATACAACAGAGTTTTGCATATTGATTTTGTTCCCTGTGGTGTTAGTGAATTTGTTTATTCTAATAGTTTTTTTGGTGAAGTCTTTATTATTTTGCTGTAAATAAAATTATATTGTCTGCAGATAGTGACAGTATTACTCCCTTCTTTCTGATTTGGATGACTTTTATTTCTTTTTCTTGTCTACTTGCTCTGTCTTAGGACTTCCGATACTAAGTTGAATAAAAGTGGCAAGAGTGGACATTTTTGTTGGTTTCTGATCTTAGAGGAAAAGCTGTCAGCATTTCTTTGTTGAGTATGATGTTAGCTGTGTACTTGGCATATATGGCCTTTATTATTGTTGAGTTATGTTTCTTCTATACCCACTTTGTTTAGAGGTTTTTTTTATCATAAATGAATGTCAAAGGCTTTTTCTTCATCTATTGAGACGATCATATGATTTTTACCTTTCATTTTGTTAATGTGGGCTATCCTCTTGATTTGTGGGTGTTGAACCATCCTTGCATCCCTGGAATAAATCTCACTTGATTTTGGTGTGTGATCTTTTTAATGTATTGTTTTGGTTGCTAATATTTTTATTGAGGATTTTTACATCTGTATTCATCAGCAGTATTTTCCTATAATATTTTTTGTGTGTGGTGTCCTTGTCCAGTTTTGGTATCATGGTAATGCTGGACTCATAAAATGAGTTTGGAAGCATTCCCACTACAATTTTTTGGGATTGTTTGAGAAGGATAGGTATTAAATCTTCTTTGAATGTTTGGTAGAATTCACCTGTGAAACTGTTTGGTCCTGAACTTTGTTTTATGGGGGTCCTTTTATTACTGTTTCAATCTCCTTACTAGTAACTGGTCTATTTAGATTTTCTATTTCTTCAAAATTCAGTCTTGGAAGATTGTATGTTTTGGGAATTTATCTATTTCTTCTGCATTGTCCAATCTGTTGGCATGTAATTATTCATATTAGTCTCCTATGAGTCTTTGAATTTTTTGGTTATCAGTTATAATTTTTCCTTTTTCATTTCTAATTTTATCCTCTTTTTTTGTTTGTTTTAGTGAGTCTAGTTAAAGGTTTGTCAATTTTATCTTTCAAAGAATCAGCTCTTAATTTTTAAATTTTTTCTATTATCTTTAAGACTCTATTTCATTTATTTTCTCTTTTTATTATCTTCTTACCTTTATTATTTCCTTTCTTCTACTAACTCTGGCTTCATTTTTTCTTCTTTTTCTAGTTTCTTGACTTGTAAATTTCAGTTGTTTTTTTGAGACCTTTCTGGTCATTTGAGGTAGGCTGTATCACTATGACTGTCTCGCTTAGAATTGCTTTTGCTGCATCGCATAGATTTTGGTATATTGTATTTTCATTTTTATTTCTCTCAAGTTATAGTTTGACTTCTCTTTGATTTCCTTGACTCATTGCTTTTTCAGTAGCATGTTGTTTAACCACATATTTATGATTTTTTTTCCAGTTTTTTCTTGTTATTGATTTCTAGTTTATTACCTTTATGGATGGAAAAATGCTTGATATGATTTCAATCATCTTAAATTTGCTGAGACTTCTTTTGTGGCCTAACATGTGATCTATCCTAAAGAATGTTCCATGTGTACGTGAGAAGAATGTGTATTCTGCTTTGGAATGGAATATTCTGTATATATCTATTAAGTCTCTCTAGTCTAATATGTCATTTAAGGCCCGTGTTTCCTTGTTGACTTTTCAGTCTGGGTGGGCTATCCATTGATAAACCCAAGTTGGGTTTTAAAGTTTTGCTGTCAATTTCTCCCTTTGTCTGTTAATATTAGCTTTATATATATAGGTACGTCAATACTGGGTGCATACAAATTTACAAATGTTATATTTCTTGTTGGATTGACCCCTTTATTATTATGTAATGCAAATCTTTGTTTTTAATTACAGTCTTTGTTTTAAAGTGAATTTTGTCTCTGATATAAATACAGCTATCCCAGATTTCTTTTAGTTTCAATTTGCATGAAACATCTTTTTCCATCTTTTCACTTCATCTGTGTGTCCTTATATCTGAAGTAAGTCCCTTTTAGGCAGCTACAGATGGCTCTTTTTAAAATTCATTTAGCCACTGTATCTTTTATTCAAGAATTATTCCATTTTTATTTAAAGTAATTATTGTTAGATATGTACTTATTGCCATTTTGTTAATTATTTTCTGGCTGTTTCATAATTCTTGTTTCTTCTCTTGCTCTCTTCCTTTTTGTTTGATGCCTTTTTTTAGTGTTATGCTTAGATTTCTTTCTTCTCTTGCTCTCTTCCTTTTTGTTTGATGCCTTTTTTTAGTGTTATGCTTAGATTTCTTTCTTCTCTTGCTCTCTTCCTTTTTGTTTGATGCCTTTTTTTAGTGTTATGCTTAGATTTCTTTCTCATTATCTTTTTTGTTTCTACTATAGGTTTTTGCTTTGTGGATACCCTGAGGTTCACATAACAAATTTCATTTAACAATCTATTTTAAATTGAGAGCAAGTTAAGTATGAACACATTCTAAAACTTTACATTTTTACTCCCTATCCCTGTGTTTTATGTTTTTGATGTCATTTTTATATCTTTTTATTTTGTGTATCCCTTAACTAATTATTTAGTTATAGGTTTTTTTTTTTACTTTTGTCTTTGAACCTTCCTACTAGCTTTATAAATAGTTAATCCACTATCTTTACTATAAATTTACCTTTACCAGTGAGATTTTTACTTTTCTTGTTGTTGTAGGTAATTAGTGCACCTTTTTTCCAGCTTAAAGAAGTCACTTTAACATTTCTTAATAAAGTCTTGTTTAGTGGTGATGAACTCCTTTAGCTTTTCCTTTATGGAAAACTCTTTTCTCTCCAACTCTGAATAAGAAGTTTGCTGAGTAGAATATTCTTGGTTGGAAGGTTTTTCTTTCAGCACTTTGAATATATTGTGCCACTTCCTCTGACATACAAAGTTCTGCTGAAAAAAATCTGCTCATAGGCTTATGGGAGTTTCCTTGTACATAACAAGAAGTTTTTCTCCTGCTGTTTTTAATATTCTCTCTTGTCTTTAACTTTTGACACTTTAATTATAACATGTCTTGGTTTGTGTCTCTTTGGGTTTATCTTACTTGGAACTTTCCGGTTCCTGGATATGAATGTTTGTCTTCTTTCCCAGGTTAGGGTAGTTTTCAGTCATTATTTCTCCAAATAAGATTTCTACCCCTTTCCCTCTCTCTTCTCCTTCTGAGAGCCCTATGATGTGAATAGTAGCCTGTTTTAAGTGGCGCAATATGTCCTTTGAGCTATCTTTACTTTTTTTTTTTTAATTCTTTTCTCTTTTTGTGCTCTGGCAGGATGAGTTCTACTGCCTTGTCTTTGAGATGACTGATGCTTTCTCCAGTTTCATCTAGTCTGCTCTTGAACCCTTTTAGTGTGTTTTTCAGTTTAGTTATTACATTCTTCAGCTCTGTGACTTCTGTTTGGTACTTTCTTATATTTTCCACCTCTTTGTTGATGTTCTTACTGTGTTCATCTATTCTCTCCATTCAGTGAGCATCTTTATGACTATAACTTTTAATTCTTTATCAAATGAATTACTTATCTCTGTTTCATTAAGTTGTTTTTTCTAGGGTTTTATCTTGTTCTTTCATCTGGAACATACTGCTTTGTTTCTTCATTTTGCTTTACTCTGTGTTTGTTTCTGTGTATTAGGTGGAAGAGCTACCTTTCCCAGACTTGAAGGAGTGGCTTTGTGTAGGAGATGAAACTTGTCATTCAACCTTGTTCTTACTCTTGGTTGTCTCTGAAGTCTATGTGATTGTCCAAGCTTCCTGATTTACTCTTCATAGATTCCAGTACTTAAGGATGTGCAAGACCTGTCAGTGTTCCAAAAAAAAATTTTATTTTAGTCTGCACTTAATTTCAGTCTGTTTGGAAGCCAGATTCTCAGGCAGCAGCTTCTAAATTATGCAAATATATACAGTCCCCTGGGACCTCAATTTTAAACCCTGCTGACCTCCAGACCAGGTGATCTCCAGAAGGGTTTCCTTGACAGTGGTTGCAAAAATCAGGGTTTTAGACAAGTGTAAAAGCTCATTTCTGGGAGGTACCAGTGAGCTGTAGCAAGGCCAAGGGAGAGTGCAAAGATCATGTTCCCTGGGCTGTGTTTCCTGAGACCTCTTCTGTAGCCTCTAGGTGTGTGGTAAACCTGAAGCCTGCCCCTCAGGCTGAAGCTCCAGGACAAGTAAATAAATTCCTTTTTCATAGGAAGACTGGGATTGTGTCTCAGTTTGCTTTCTGTGGTGTGCCCTGGGGGGTAGTAGCCTGCCAAGAACTCTCTCTCCAATTGTTTCAGTCCTGTAGGGCTCAGAAACACTAACTCTGCTGGCTACTAGTGCCAGGTGCTCAAGGGACATTCCCTGTGTGGACTGTGTGTCCCTGCCAGCTTTAGCAGTGCCACAGGAGAATGTGGAGGTAGAGCCTGCCTGCTGGTTTTGGCGAGGCTGCAAAAGAGTATGGGGGGAGGGCATGCCCCCTGGCTTAAGCAGGGCTGCAGGAGGGTATGGAGGCAGGGTGTGCCTGCTGCTGCTAACAAGGTAGAAGGAGAGTGCAAAAATGGCACCCACCACCACCTTCATCCCTAGAGAGAACCCCAACAGGCCCTTGCCCCTTCAGCACACACTTTAAGATTAGCAAATGAATCTCCTTTGCATATAGTCTAGGTGCTTTTCAAATTGCTGTTTTTGTGCTGGGTCCTGGGGTGAGTAAGTCTGCACATAAGCCCTTTAAGAGAGCAGAGTCTCAATTCCATATAGCTCTTTGGGTCTCCTGGACATAAGCCCCACTGGTTTTCAAAGCCAGACAATTTGGGGGCTTCTCTCTCCAGTGCAAGTCCCAAGGTTTGGAGTGCCTGACATGGGGAAAAAAACCCTCACTCCTCAGGGAAAAGCTCTCTACTTGTGAGATTCCTCCTGGTTGTAGGTCACTGTGCTGGGGGTGGGGTTTTGGCAATCTACCTCTCTTACCTGTCTCAATGTGGCTCTTTTTTCCTTTGTTCTGGAAAAACTATTCAGCTAGTTTTCAGGTCTTTTCAAAGAGAATTTTTCCATATGTAACTAGATTTGGTGTGTCCATGGGAGGAGTTCAGGATCTTCCTACACCCCTATCTTGAACAGCTGCCTGTGAGAAAAAGTTTTAGAGGACAATGCATAGTTCACTCAGACGTTATGGAGTATGTGTGCAGGTAGATCACAGTTCATTCTGGGTCTCTGGGTCCTCCAACCATTGCTGACCTTATATAGCATAAGGAAAGTGTAACCTTTTTGTGTTGCCACTGAGATTTTGGGGTGTTTATTATACTTCAGCATACGCTAGCCCATTCTGAGTGCTACAGTTGGTGATACGAGTTTGAAATAGTAAAGTTAAAATGTCTCCATATTTCAGAAGATAGAAGAATTTCATAGTGACAGACATCTGTTAGTAAGGTACTAACTCCTAGTGATAAAGTGAATGTAGATACCAAAAAGCCAGTAGAGTCACAGTAGTCTGAACCAGAAATATTTTATTGGTCTTAATTAATTGTGGAGTTCCCAGAACCAAAAGTTATGAATGGCCAATTAAGTTTCAACTTAGCTTACATAACCTCAAATTTCCATGTTTGTAAGATATATCCTGAGCCACCACAACAGACCCTTGACCCCTAAGCCAATTTCTAGCTCTAGATAAGTTAATAGACCTAAAATCAATTGAGAAATGGAAGTTTAGACACACCTGAAGGAGACCACACAGTAACACTATAAATATATACTAAGTTTATTTCTCTTAATCATTACCAAGGGACTCTAGACACCTGTCAAAGTCATTGGATATGGAAAAAAAATTTAGCACTTTGAGGAAATATTAGACCTGAATCTGAGCTATTATAAATTCTTGTGAACTAAAGAAAATTTGTAGTTTATAACTAAGTTTGAGAGCATATGGGAGTTAGGTGATAATTACAATTTTGAGAGAAATGCCTCAGTATGTTGTAAATCAACTATACTCTAATAAAAATTAAAAAAAAAAACAAACTGTAGCCATACCCATACACAACTATTCAGATTTTCCATTTTTATGGTAGTATTTCATCTGATTTAAGTGGAAACTATCAACTCTTTAGTTTTTTCTATATACACTCAATTGTGTACTGAAAGTTCAGAGCTAATTTTTGATGCTTTAAAAAAAAAAAAAAGAAGAAATGCCTCATTATGTCCAAGTGGATCACCACATATATTCTCACTGTAATTTCTGGGACTTTGTAAGTGTAAACATATATAAATATAAATATATATAGCTTATTTTGGAATCTGTATTTTGGAAGAAGAGTCAGATGGAAATCCCTAGAGTTTACAGTCCATTTAAAAAAACAACAAATCAAAAAAAAACACACAACCCTCTACAAATGGATCATTCTTGGTGGAACTGCAGAGATCTGTCCACATTGAAACCTTGAAATACATGAAAATGATGATTGCTAACACATTCTCATTAAATTATCCACTTCAATTGGCTCAATAGACAGATGGGAATTAGAGAATGACAGATAATCATCAGTTTAATTGGGTGATGAATCTGCTTACAGATGCTGTCCAGATGTAGTCTCCCTACTTGAGCAAATTAATAAAGCTACTTTTATTTGTATTATATATCCATTGATGAGATTAGTTTTTTCCCACCCTTGTGATAAGAATTAATAAGAGGAGGAAATGTTCTCAAAAGACAGTGACAAAAGTACATATTTCATTCTACTCTTAGAATGAAAAAACTAGTTTTGTACCAAAATTGAGTCTCTAGGAAGGATAATTGCTCATCATCACAGATATTCTGTTCAAATGTTGATGACATCATCCCTCATAACCTGAAGGGCAAGTATCTGGACCTTCTAGGAGAGCTATGATTAAGTCAATCAAAAGAGAGAGATAGATGCTCTAGGGATAATTCAGTGGTCTGACACTTCTTTAAAGTTTCTTGTCCAACCAGTGGTGTAGACAGGGTAAAATATTACCTTATAATTGAAGGAAAAAGGTATACTCTATCCCTTCCAGCACTAAGAGGACTAAGTTTTAGTTGGACTGCCTTTGAGGAAAAATATATTCTATTTAGATATGCTATTTTTACCTATTTAGTAAGTAACTAAAGAAGTTTCCAGCTCTGAATGCATTCAGAAGGGTTTCCAGCTTTTCACACAGTGGTAGAAGCATTTGACTATGTGGTCTATATGGACTAGTTGTGGAGACATGATTAATTCAGTCTAAGGTAAATTCTGTTGCAGCATGGAACCCATAGCAGCCATACAATTGTGCTTTACTGTTTTTGGTAAATAAGTCTTCTCATTTATTTTTAGTACCTGGTTTTCCACTGGCCCTAATATAACATGAAGCCCAAGTGAACATGAAATCCAAGCTGCCTCTTCCAAACTTAGTCTGACCCACCTAGCCGTTAAATTAGGTAAATCTAATTAACAATGCCAATTAAAGTGTACAAAAGGGATTGGGCCCAAGCATATCCTGAAGCCATATGTATACTACGTAAGCAGATTCTTCACCTTCCCACAGTGACTTTTCCTGCTGAAATATCCTATACGTGTGCTGCAATGGGGTTTATTTTTAACTAGTTGCCTGCTGAGGCTAAAAAACAATTGAATTTTGGTAAACGGAGAGTTATTTAATTTATTCCCATCAGCCAGAGTGGCCTGCTACAAATTTATATCCCAGCTCATTAGAATCTCTGAAGCACCACAAAGATGTCAAATACAAAGATTTATCTTTAAACAGTACATCTCTACTCTGCTTAGAGTGTGAGCTTATGTATATAAAGAACAAATACATTCATAGGAAGGTGGAGTTTGGGGACATCTCAGAATAAGATAAGGTTTTGCCCCTTAGGACTTCTATAGTGAAGCTACCTTGAATTAGAAAGGTTAGCAAAATGACTTACTCTCTGAATGTTAGTAAGCTTTTATCCTAGTTCTAGATAGTCTTGTCCAATGAGCTCATGATCAAATTGTCATGATGGTAAAAATGAAAACTGAATACTATGCATGGATTAAGTACATTTAACTTAATTTTGCTGCTAAATGTTTCATTTGCCGGCAGAAGGACCATTCATTGGTTTCTACATTTAATCATACCTTGGAAATGCCAGCCATTTACCTACCGGCAAATTGGCAATACCAAACTGCTCCCATTGTGAAATGGGGTATTATTTGTTCTCACTGAAAGAGACACTTACTCTGAACTAACGTGTGCTTTCCATCTGTGCATTAATTCTACCATCTGTGAACATACTAAATATCACTAATACAAAATATATTTTCCTGTATAACGTTTCCCTGACCAAAGATATGTAAAGTGTCCAATTAAAAAATTCCATTAATTGGTATCTTGGAGACAGTATTTTGTGACGTTGAGATATACAAATGTATGCTATGCTCTGACCCAACACACAAGATTTCTTTTCTTCCATTATCAGAATATTTAGGTATGGAACAAAGAAACATAAATAGGGGGGAAATCTCTTAAGATTACATCTAATGACCCACTTACAAAAAGTGCTTTCATTTTCAGATACTCTGGGCTCTGATAGTTACAATATTTTACGTTTTAATAAATGCTTAATATTTTATTAAATAAATGCAAGCATTCAAGGAGAAAAATATGAGCAAGAGTCTAAGAACAGAGATGTGTGAAAATGTTTGCCCAGTTTAAAAATTTTAAAGTAGTTCAATATTGATAGATAATTTATAACCATTCAAAATATATATTGAATACATACTCAATGATAGACATCCTTAGATGTTTAGATGCTTAAAAATGACCACTGAACAAAAAAATTTGAAGATCCACATCTGTTAGAATAATAAAATTGTTTTATACCAGAGTTTTGGGGTGGTTTATTATATAGCATTAGATAATGAAGGTTTTTTTTTTAAAGTTAATGAAAAGCCATCATTTTTCAAGACACATATTTTGTGTATAGGATAATAGTCAAATTGAATATGGCTGTGGTAGAAATCGCTACTCTTGCATCTTTCAAGTCCTTAAAGGCAGCATTACTCTCTGGAGTCCCTCTATATTTGCCTTTAACTTACTACTTGTGTAGATAAAGGCATTTGGCCTTCCCTACAGTATAAATCATCATTCCATGGATCATAAAAACCAATGAGGAATTGCTGCCAGTTGTTTAGTATGTCTGTTGAAACTATACATTCTGGAACTGGGGAAATAACCACAGAGAGGTTTGAGGAAGACCTGGGCCAACTGTAAAATGAACCCCAGTTGAAACTCTATTGATTACCAGATATTCGTAAAGCTATTCTCTGACTGGTTGAATACAATGACAGTTTTGGTCTCCAGATTCTAGTTTCAGTTTAAAGCCAGCATTTCATAAACTCTGTTTATTTCCCCTTTGCTAATGTACAATTACCCTGGTAAATTGGCCTCAGATGCCTCTTTTGTTATTGTGGTAAGAACGTTGGGTATGAAATCTATCCTATTAAAAAAAATTTAAGTGTATGATACAGTATTGTTAACTATAGGCACAGTGTTGCACAGCAGATCTCTAAAACGTTCATCTTGCATAGGAACTTTATATGTGTTGAATAGCAACTCTCTATTTTTACTCCCCTTAGCCCGTAACAACAACCATTCTACACTCTGCTTCTATTATTTTGATTACTTTAGATACCTCGTATAAATGAATTATGCAGTATTTTCCCTTCTGTGACTGGCTAATTTCTCTTAGCATAATGTCCTCAGGGTTCATCTGTGTTGCGATCTATGGCTGGATTTTCTTTTAAGGTCTACTAAAGGGAAAATTACAGGGGTAACACATGGTTAAGTAGCAGGATACTTCTGTAAGAGGATATAACCTCACCTTTATTTAAAGTTCTTTGACTCTGTTAGCTGGCTCAAGTCTGGGAATTGATTAAGTACTATAATTGTAACCATTATGGTGATTCTAGTCAATTCTGTTTAACAGATATGGATATTTCCTGCATATGCAAAACAAATATAACTTCTGTAGGCTGCCCATCTGTTTCCATTGTTGGGATCTTGGTCAACCAGCCACATCAAAAATCTCTGTGACCCAAACAATTCTAATTCTTTGACTCTGCTGCCCATTATGGTCACCATGCCTTTTGGCCGCAGCCACCACAGATTCTGTCATCTCCGTTTATTTCAGTGAGCTCAGTTTCATGGCATCACTTCCACTGGCATTCTCTGCCTGCAGATAGTAGCCCCATATTGTTTGAAAATGCTGAGAAATCTCAATCACAGTCTTTATAAAGAACTCCTTTTTTCCTTCTAGAGAACATGGGTAGAGAATGATTAAACAAGTTTTATATGATAGATCCACTTTAAATTTCTGATTTCTCTCACTCCCTCTTTTTCTCTTGACATCTTTTTCTACAGAATAACAAAGAAGTTCAGGAGTTTGAACTATATTTTGTTAAATCACCTTTGGGTTTATGATTACATCAACCAACCAAGCAAAATGCTAATCATTCCCAGGCACTTGAGTCAACACATGGAAACCAGAATTTCTCCTTGTTCTGCATAAATCAGCACATTTCAAGCTGATCCAACACTACATTCCTTAGATCCTGATACAACTCCTTTAAGACCTGTTCCTATATTTTTTCGACAGGCTTAGTATTAAAAACATATTCAAAAAAAGGTAAAATTTGAAATCAATTGTTAATTATAATTTTATGAATTTGGATGATAATAAGCAAATGATAAGCAAATCCCAGGGAAGTAGAAAATAGAAAATAATTATACAACTAAAATTTAAGAATTTGAAAAGAAGAATTAATAGAAAAAACAATAAAAAACATTAGAAATTCTTAAAAAATACCAATAAATTTGAAATAGGAATTAAAAATTAAACTAAAAAGGATTATCAAAATACCAACCTCAGGAATGCAGGTTTTATTCCTCCAGATTCTACTGATACTAAAAAGATAAAAAATAATAATAAATATGTGTAAGTAAATCAATTTAAAAATTAAATAAAATTACAAATCCAGAAAAAAAGAGAACTTAAAACCAACAAAATAATAAATTTAACACACACATGTGCATGTGTGCACACCCACACACGTGTATATAATTCCAGACCAAAATTGTTTAAATGATTTAAGGGTGAATTGTGTCAAATATTTAATAAGCAAATAACACAAAACAATGAAATATAGAAAATGAAGCATTTTCCAACAAATTTTATGAAAACCCAATAACTTTGCTAAAACGAAACAAATAAAATAAACAAAAGACAAACCTGAAAAAGGTAGACCATTTTGATTAATAGCTCAATTTCTGTCTTGACCATGATATAAAAATCCTAAACAAAATATTAACATATCAAACTTATTGATACATAGGACACTATGCCATGGCAACTCTAGTTTCCAAGAACTTAAGGAACCTAAAAGAACCTCAGGAACCTAAATAAGACATTAGGAATATCTAAGTAAATGGAGTATATGAAGTTCATAAAGCTGAAGCTTTTAAATGGAAACAACTTTAATTTTCTTCAAACATGAATAATTAGTTTAGTCCCAGTAGAAGTCTTAGCAGATGTGTGTAAATTCACAATCCAAATTACATATCAAATTGCGAGCATCCCATGATAACCTAAACATGTTTGAAAGAACAAATTTGAGGACTTAGGGTGGTTTTTTGATAATTGTTAATATCTATTTAAGATAGTGTGGTTATTGTCACAGGAATAGCTAATTAGATCAAAGACACCAAATATAGAGATCAGTACACATAAGGTGGCACTACAATACATTGTGAAACGGATGGTACTGATGCATTCGATTTCCATATGGAAACAGTGAATGGTATATCAAAGATTCTAGAAAGCAATAGTATAGCTTCCTCAAGTTCAGATGGGCAAGTATTTCTTTAAAAGGACTCCAGAATTTCTTGCTGTAAAAAAAGATAAATAAATTCCATTAAAAATTTTAAGAATTTTGGTGCATCAAAAGGCATATGGAAAAAAATAATAAAAAGGGCAAAGAATAAAAGTGGAAGAAATATATATATAATGTTTTATATATATGTATAATGTATAAATGTATGTTATGTTATATATGTGTGTATATCTACACACACACATTTGGAAAAAATGGTTATTATTACTTTAATTTTTCTTCTCATCACCACACTGTCCTCTGTTTCTTGGTCTGCAATCACACATATGTTAGACAAATTGCAATTTCCTCATGGATTACAGAGGCTCTGGTACTTTTTTAAAAATACTTCTATTTTATTATCTTGCTATGCCTTTACGTTTACTGATACATTTTTTGGAAATTTTCTGCTTCTTGTCATATTTTGGTAGGTTACTGGTCATGGTATTTTCTTGTTGAGTGACTGGATTTTGTTTTCTTTGTTAAAGAGTGCTGTAGTTTGTTTTGTCTGGCTGTTAAATTATTTGCAAGTCAATGTGATACTAGCTTATCTAGAGAATATAAACTGTAACATTTACTCCAGGGATAGTTCAGCCCTATTACTAAGACATGAGGCTTCTGGTATCTCCACTAAATGGCCCAGGTGGTCACCGAAAACTATTCATTTGGCCTGTAAATACCTCCAATAGCTACTTGCCCTGCGTGATTAGTGAAAATAGTTGTACGTTTACAATTTTTCACTTTTTCTTTTCCTGGGCTTTTAGAATTATTCTCCACACTTGCATAATTTCATACTCAGCAAATATCAATTGGGACACTAAGCATATTTCTGGATTTATTTTTCTTCATAGTTCCCTTTTTCTAGAACCTAGCTTTGTAAGTTTCAGCCATTCTCAGCCTCTCCAGATTTCTAGTCTCTACCTCCTCATCTCAGTAAGGCTTTGGACTCTGCTTCGTTTCCCATACCTGATCTTAGAATTAAAAAAAAAAAACAAAAAATGTAATAGGCAGAAAATCTGAGTTAATATCAAGGATAACATTTGTTTTCTTCGTGTCTGTAATCAAAGCCATACTTTTTAGTGTCTAGTGTCTGAAACATTTGTCTGTGTCTTGTCAAGCTTTTTTTGTTTATTTTTACTATAGTTATTTTTAGGGCATAAGTATGTCTTGTTCTTGTTACTTAATCATGATGTAATTGGATAAATTACCTTAAATGTAGACAAATAAAATGAGAATTAAAAGTATGGTTTCACAATATTTTATATTTTATAAATACAAGTGCAATGCGGTCATTATTCTCAACATAAATATTATTAATTCTTCTAAAAGTTAGCATGGCAGAATTTTGGCAATTGGCATGTCACCTAAGTAAATAAATAATACCTGATGCATATTAATTTTTTATGGTTTTTATTGTAACTAATGACAAACCTGTGAGTAACTTGGTGGAAAAAAAATTTTTTTTAATGAAATATCACTGTTTTATGTGATCTTCATGTGAAGAGAAACTATATCATTTCCCATTATGTATTATATTTTAATAAAGTCAGGGAAAAATAAGCATAACATTGATTAAAAAGTAATCATTCTTTTCAAAAATCTTCATGTTAATTCATAGATTTTACACTGCAGTCAAACAGAAACATATATATATACATATATATATGTAGGTATATTTGAAATGTCAGAATAACCCAGAACAGTACACAATAGGCAAACTACGTTATTCTTTATTGTTAAAATATTGGTTTCCTCCTTAATAACATATTTAAGGTTCTTACTTAATCCCTCAAATAATTTCAAGTGAGCGTATTTATTTGTTCTGATGGTTTTATAAATATGATAATTTCAAATATTTAAAGCAATACATTTCTTCTTTTTGCATTAAAATGTCATTTATTTGTTAAATTTGTCTTAGACGCTGGTAAAAGTAAGAAATCATTTTGTGTAGCATGCTGGTAAAAGTAAGAAAAGCTCAGTTTGAAAGAATTATGTTATTTCACATTAATGTTTTTAAGAAGCTAAGCCTTGCAGCTATACTACCTGTGGCAGATTGATTCATCTTTCTTTAGAGAGCATAATTAGATATTACAAGCACTCCTTTTTTTTTAACATTTTTATTGGAGTGTAATTGCTTTACAATGGTGTGTTAGTTTCTGCTTTATAACAAAGTGAATCAGCTATACATATACATATATCCCCATCTCTCTTCCTTCTTGCATCTCCCTCCTTCCCACCCTCCCTATCCCACCCTTCTAGCTGGTCACAAAGCACGGAGCTGATCTCCCTGTGCTATGTGACTGCTTCCCACTAGCTATCTATTTTACATTTGGTAGTGTATATGTCCATATATACACTACCACTCTCTCACTTTGTCCCAGCTTACCCTTCCCCTTCCCTGTGTCCTCAAGTCCATTCTCTAGTAGGTCTGCATCTTTATTCCTGTCTTGCCCCTAGGTTCTTCATGACATTTTTTTTTTTAGATTCCATATATATGTGTTAGCATATGGTATTTGTTTTTCTCTTTCTGACTTACTTCACTCTGTATGACAGACTCTAGGTCCATCCACCTCACTACAAATAACTCAATTTCGTTTCTTTTTATGGCTGAGTAATATTCCATTGTATATATGTGCCACATCTTCTTTATCCATTCATCTGTCGATGGACACTTAGGTTGCTTCCATGTCCTGGTTATTGTAAATAGAACTGCAATGAACATGTGGTACATGACTGTTTTTGAATTATGGTTTTCTCAGGGTATAGGCCCAGTAGTGGGATTGCTGGGTTGTATGGTAGTTCTGTTTTTAGTTTTTTTAAGGAACCTCCATACTGTTCTCCATAGTGGCTGTATCAATTTACATTCCCACCAACAGTGTATGAGGGTTCCCTTTTCTTCACACCCTCTCCAGCATTTATTGTTTGTAGATTTTTGATGATGGCCATTCTGACCAATGTGAGATGATATCTCATTGTAGTTTTGACTTGCATTTCTCTAATGATTAATGATGTTGAACATTCTTGCATGAGTTTGTTGGCAATCTGTATATCTTCTTTGGAGAAATGTCTATTTAGGTCTTCTGCCCATTTTTGGATTGGGTTGTTTGTTTTTTTGATATTGAGCTGCATGGGCTGCTTGTAAATTTTGGGGATTAATCCTTTGTCAGTTCCTTCATTTGCAAATATTTTCTCCCATTCTGAGGGTTGTCTTTTGGTCTTGTTTATGGTTTCCTTTGTTATGCAAAAGCTTTTAAGTTTCATTAGGTCCCATTTGTTTGTTTTTATTTCCATTTCTCTGGAAGCTGGGTCAAAAAGGATCTTGCTGTGATTTATGTCATAGAGTGTTCTGCCTATGTTTTCCTCTAAGAGTTTGATAGTGTCTGGCCTTACATTTAGGTCTTTAATCCATTTTGAGTTTATTTTTGTGTATGGTGTTAGGGAGTGTTTTAATTTCATTCTTTTACATGTAGCTGTCCAGTTTTCCCAGCACCACTTATTGAAGAGGCTGTCTTTTCTCCATTGTATATTCTTGCCTCCTTTATCAAAGATAAGGTGACCATATGTGCATGGGTTTACCTCTGGACTTTCTATCCTGTTCCATTGATCTATATTTCTGTTTTTGCAAGCACTCCTTTTAAGAAAAGAAGGATAAGCTAGCTTATGTCTCATATATATCACATACCTAACAGTGATTTATTTTTCTAGATGTATTTGAGTACTGAAATTTACAAAATCCTAACATGATATAGATTTATGGTAAATTTTATGCTATTGGCACCCAAGTGTGGGTAAAATCTTTGAGGAGAAGTAGCCAGAGGATATAGAAGTATAACTCCTCAGGATGTCAAAGAGAGGAATGATCAGCTGGAAACAAACAAAAATTTGTTTTACCAGCGGGGTATCTTTGTTATACATTGAATTGATTTCAAATCTGGAGAATTCTAATTATTGAATGGAAACTTAAAAGAGTAACAGGACTGTATATAAAAAAATCTTACTTAGCTCTGAAATAACTCAAAATTAATCAAAATTATTAAAAATTATGAGAAGTATATATTTCAACAAATGTAATTGGGTATTTCTTTCAAATTTTAAAGAATAAATATGAATCAAAATAATATTTGAACAAAATAAGAAAATAACAGATGCCTATAAAATAAAAATACAGGGTACAAATACTAGATTATATTAAATATTATAAATTTTTCATTCTGTGTAAAGTATGAATTGGCTATATTTTAGCCATTTAAAGGGTAGAAAAATGCTATAAAAGTTTAATATAAATATTTAGAATAAGCAGTAATACAAATCCAAAACTAAGAATGAGCATTAACGCTTTTATATTCTACCAAGGCAACAAATTGTTCTATTAGATGTTTGGGTTACTCTGAATTCTGACATAATAGGAAATGCCAGACAAGTGTGTAAGTGTATGGGCACGTGCACACACATACACACACACACACAGACCTACACACAGATTCATGCACAGGGACCTAAGTACAATATATTTTTTGTAAAATCTTAGTGGGAATTTTTCAAGTCATTTTTTCATACCTAAATGCAAAGCCCTCTCATATGTAGCATAAACACATGGCACAAGAAAACAGTTCAACAATTGGCATTCCAGATTTCTCAATAATTTAGTTAAATATTTCTTCATAATGGAGTTCAATGTTATACTATTTAAATATTATGATTAATTCAATATTACATTATATTAATTCAAAAGATCATATGTGTTTACATTTAGCCTTGATATTGGTCATCTATCTCCATCTCTATCTGAAAGACAACATATTACTTATGTTTATGATTTAATGGATATTTTTGTGATTTTATTCATGATTTCATGTCCAATGTCTCAGATTTTTTTTAAATAATAAATTAATCATTTGTTTTTATATGTAGTCTGGAACTTTTCCACAAGTAAATCATGTATATCAGAATATTTCTGTCCCCATTGGCATAAAGTAAAGGGCATGCTTTATGATATTTGGCTACCCTTTTCAGTGTTTCACAAAGGTATTGGAATCTATGATATCTTCTCTGTGTCTTGCATCCTTACAAATTTTAGGTGGATTCTGTCTGTCTGGATAACTATAATTATAACAGTGATGGTGATGACAGCAGTTATGAATGCCAATGCTCTTAACAAACATAATTTATTTTTTCTCAATTTATTCATACTTTGCTTTCAGATTTATCCAATATGCATATATGAAAGATAATAGCACATGGACAAAATAATATGAGCCCTGTGCATTCTAGGTGGCTTACACTCTGGGAGGAAAGAATTGTGACCAGAAATGAGTTTTCTCAAATCTGTACAAAAGGAGCATTTCAGAACAGTACAATTTAATGTAATGTAATGGACATATATGGTTATAGAATTTTAAAATTAGTATTCGTATTAAAAAAGATTGATTAAATAATGCAAGAAAAGGACTCAATGAGTTAATTACTGACATGAAAAATAAATGTATGTATGCAAGTCTTACTATACAAGGCATAAAAGAAAATACACTATAAAATTCTGATTATAAATATTCAGATATAAATCTAAATTCCATTTTCCCCAAAGCCTTGTGGGTTTTATGGCATTATTTTGGATAGCACATTAATTTTAATCAACATGTATGTCAGGTTTTAGCAAAGCTGGATGTAATTGTTATGAATTTGCTGAAATGAAGTGATAAATGAAAGAAATAGAGGAAGAGAGGATGAAGCAGAATGGAAGACAGGAGAGAGGAATGGAGAGAAATGTAGAAAGAAAGTTCCAGGCACTGTGGTAGGGAACTTAGCATGTATTAGTTTATAGAGATGGAGGGACAAATAACTTAAGTATTGATGGATATATATTAGATAGGTAGAGAGTAATGTGGAGGGTGTTAGTGGTGGGATGAGCATCATGATCAGTATTTGGGAGTTGAAATGAGTACTGTAGAAAGATCAGCTCTCTAATCAACACACCTTTACTCCCAGAGCATGGGATTTATCTAAGAGCAGTTATTAAGCTTTGAGAATATTGTTGATTTAGTTCTGTCTTCCTGCTAAATATCAGCTTTCCGAAGGAGTAACACATTTATCTGAATTTCTATCTTCAGTGTGTAGCATTTCAGTGTCTTGTAAAATCAGTGTCCGATGTATAGAATATCAATAGATGGATAGTGAGCAAATTAATGGAAGATTCAACATAGGAAAGCAATGTTGAATAATTTTGAAATGCAAACTGACTTCTAGTTTTGGAAGCCTTTAATGTAACGTTAAATGTTTAGCTCCATTAGTCTATAACGATTGACCAGCTGACATATATTGAGACTCTGATGTGCCAAGCACCTAGCTACTAGACAAAGTTAAAAGAGAAAACAAGGTTCCTCCTAGAGTAGTGGGAAAAAAACATACCAATAGAAAAGTTCAATAAATTCCCATATGGGCTGTGAATCATTTATGTAGTTACCATATTAGGACACTCTTATGGGTTGAATTATGTTTCCCTAAAATTCATATGTTGAAGTCCTAAACTCCAGTATCTCAGAATGTGACTTGATCTGGACATAGGATCTTTATAGACTTAAAAAAATTAAAATGAGGTCATTAGGATGGGCCCTAATCCAATATAGAAGGGAAAAGTTGGACATACACACACGGAGGGAAGATAATATGAAGAGACATAGGAAGAAGACAGCCATCTACAGGTCAAGGAGAAAGCTCTAGAACAGAAACTTCCCTCACAGCTCTCAGAAAGAACTAACCCTGCCGACACTTTGGTTTTGAACTTTTGGTCTCCAGAATGGTGAGAAAATAAATTTCTGTTGTTTAAGGCCATACAGTCTGTAACACTTTGTAACAACAGCCCTAGACAATTAGTACAGGCACTCTGACAGATATTGTATATTGGGTCCAAGTTCTGTCCCCATCCTCCTTAGCTCTCCACAGTTTCACGGGGGACCTAAAAACCATACGGCCTAGACTCCCTCAACAGCTGTTTTCTACTCAGTTGCTGTTATTGGGATTCCCTGATAGGAAATAAGAAGGGAAAGAAGGGAAATAAAAGAGAAAGGGTCGCTTCTCACTCTGACTGCAGTAGAAGAATCAGCAGATTTGGGTACCTCCAGGAAACTGTGGACTGCAACACCATTGGCAGTACAACAGGGGAGGCTCCAGATGAAAAGGTAGACTAGTGGGCTCCAGCTAGGATGGTAGCATCTTCCACGTTTCTATGAAATCTTCGTTTTTCCTTTTTGCAATTTTAGGCCATCTAAAGTAATTTGTGACTAAATGTTTATGTGCTTGAAACATCCAGAAGATGTTTTAGTTCTCCTGTCTGTACACTGACTGATACAGAATAGGCTACAGAAATGAGTAGAAGAGAGAGAAATTAAGGTGAAGAAACACCTTCAATGGGGAAATAGGAGTACAGGCTAGAAGGTGTGAAAGTTTCCAAGTGGTTGTGGTAACAGTACATAATATAATAAAATTACAATGACCTACTTTGTTGAATAGAATGTGTTTGGAGGTGAGGATGGTAATATAGGGGTAGGCCAAATCAAAAAGGGCAGTGCAGATAGATTAAGGAGGTTTGATTTCTCCATAGTAGTTTATATTTTCATATTTGTCAACAGCTTTGATGTTATAAAATTTTTGTGAGGAAGGACAGGCAGGCATTATTATTTCCATGTTACAAAAAAGCAAATTACAGGTCAGTTGAAGTTAGCCAGTTGTATGGCTAATTTAATATTCGAGTTTTACTATTTCTTTTTTCACAATTTTTTAAAAAATTAACAAAAACATATTTTTGAGGCATCACAACTGTCTTGTATTGATTTGGTTCTGAATATCATTCCCTGTAATGTTACCCAACATGTTTTAGCCTGTTTCTCAATATTATTTTTTAAGAAGATATTACAGCTTCTTTCTTATTCATCTACTTTAAAAAGTAGTTGAAACTTGTTAATCTTAAATCTCAATTCTCTGTTTTCTTCAAATTTTATTTAAAAAATCTTATTTACACAGATGTTATAAAGTAAATTCAAATGCGAACTATCAGTAGAATATACAAGGGAAGGATGGAGAGTCTCTTTTGTGCTAAAAATGAATGTCTCGATATTAGTCTGTTCAAGAAATATTTAACTCTATTACAAACTAATTTATGGTAGCATTCAAGAAATGATGTGGAAGCTGAAAGTCATTCTGCTTTACAAACTTCAATCCACATAAGTAAACTTACTTGAGAGGATATAGTTTGACAAAGAACATCCTTGACTATCAGAGACCATAAACTATATACCTGGGGAGAAGTCAACCTCAAAAGAATTTCAGAGCATAAGAAGTGTATAAGAATGAGCAGGAATTAATTACATTTCTGTAATTGTGTGTGTGACTGCCAGCACAGACTGCCCCGCATTTGATCTCTTCTTTATAAATTATGTCAGTGTACATAAAAACACATTTGATTTCCTGGGAAGCGATTAAACCATAGAAAAGGTAATAATTATGTTAGACTTAGGCTAATATTTTAAAACATTTAGGAAAATGGACATTGTGAAATGACACTAGCCACAATAATAAATATTCTTAGGTTAACTGGTATGTACACATGAGTTTTCATTTCTCAGTAATGAGAATGGGTGGGAGAAATTTGGGGATGTCAGTGGGCAATGAGCTCATTCTCTAGTGGAAGAAAATATTGAATTTATATTCTGGATAAGTCACTTACTAACTGGATAAACTTCAGTGAGACATTTAAACTCTGTAAATTGAATTATTTATAAAAATATGGGATAAAAAAACCTCAAACATTTGTGGTGACTAAAATCTTATTTAACATATTAAGATTTAAGAAGTGCTCAATAAATATTTGTTAATAGCCTATTTTCAAAATGCTTTCATCTTTTATGAAAGGAATTATATATGGTGAAAACTGGAGGAGAAATAACAGTGAGCCTGATAATGGTAATAAAAATGTCAGTTGTTAATGTTCATTATATTTAGTTTATTTTGTCGCTGAAGTCAGCCTTAAAAAATTGGAAATTTCTACCTCAGTCTATCCTTAGCTTTGCACTACAAATTCAAGTGTTTTCACTTATCACAATTTAGAATTCTTAGTAAATATTTCACAATAAACTCAGAGGAGAAGGCTACCCATAAATTAAAGAGTGATTAAGATACATAAAATTTAACTTTTATTATTTCCTAAATTAGTAATTTTATTTTCCTCTTTGTTTTTTTCTATATGACACCAAAATAAACTAAGTGCAACTAATTAGAGGGTGATAGGTTTATGGACAAAACCTATGGTGATAGGTTTTGAGTGGATCTAGAGTAGTGTAAGGCCAGGGCAGGGGGATGTTGAAATTTTCAATAAAGGCAAGATAGGCCTGAGTGAGAAGGCAACATTTGAGTGCAGTTATGTGTTAAGAGTGTGAGCCAAAGGAATTTCTGGTACAGGAAAGCTCTAGTAGAAGGGAAGAGCCAGTGCAGAGGGCCTGATGCAGAATTATGCCTGGAACCTTTGGGGAATATCAAGTTCAGTTTGACTGAACAAATGGGAAACTAAAAGGAGATGAAGTAAGAGAAGTCAGTGGGAAGTAGGGAGAGAATGGGTGCAAACATTTAGGGCTTCTTAGGTACCTGCTACTGAGAGATAATATATTATCATGGTTGGAAGCGTAGACTCTGCAAAAAGACTTCCTGGCCTCAAATCATATACTATCATTATTAGACAGAGAGTATGGGTCAAGAAAATGACCCTTTTTTTTTTTTTTTTTTAAATTTTATTTATTTATTTATTTATGGCTGTGTTAGATCTTCGTTTCTGTGCGAGGGCTTTCTCTAGTTGCGGCAAGCGGGGGCCACTCTTCATCGCGGTGCGCGGGCCTCTCATTATCGCGGCCTCTCTTGTTGCGGAGCACAGGCTCCAGACGCGCAGGCTCAGTAATTGTGGCTCACGGGCCTAGTTGCTCCGCGGCATGTGGGATCTTCCCAGACCAGGGCTCGAACCCGTGTCCCCTGCACTGGCAGGCAGATTCTCAACCACTGAGCCACCAGGGAAGCCCGAAAATGACCCTCTTGTGCTTTAGTTACTCCACTTGTAAAATTGTGATAATGCTGCCAACATAATAAGATTGTTCTTAGCTATTATTTTATACTAGAGACATAGGGAGCCATAGATTTTTGAGCAGAGCAGCAATATAATCTGACTTATTAAAAATTTACTCTGGTTAAATTATTGATAATATGCAGTAGGAGGGAAGCATGAAAAAGTAAAACTAAGAACACTTAGGAAGCTATTACAATAATTCATGTGAGAGACAATTGAATATCTTGTGCTGATAGTGGGGGTATTGAGAAGTTTTAGACTTTAGACATATGTTGACGAAATGTAAACAGGAGTTAATGACTGATTGGATATGGGACTATGATAAACAAGAGTCAAGGAAAACTTCAGTATTTTTCACCTGAGCAACAGAAAGGATGGGACCACCTGAAATGGAGAAGAGTGGTATAGAACAAAAAATGAGATATAAAGCCAGTAAGTTTTGGAAGTAGAAAATTTGAGTTTTCTATCACATACTGATTGGACAGTTGGATATAAATATTGAATAGACAGTTGGATTGTATGAGTGGAGAGGGAATAAGCCTTGAAATAGAAATTCTTAAATGTCAGAATATTGATGATATTTAACCCATGAAACTAGATGAATTCACGGAGTAAATCGACATATGCACACACATGCCATATATATATATATATATATATATATATATATATATATATATATATATATATATATATATATGTAATTTCCTAAGGAGATATATACACACACACTTTCTTGAACATAATTGATGAACTGATGTGTTTTATAATATACACCTGGAAGAAAACCCTTAACAATATAATGACTTCTGTTATGAATCAGTCATTAAATTACACAAGTTTCTTCCTGGGCAAACTTGTCTTGTGTATATTATTTGGCAAGTGGTAGATACTTGAAAAACAGAGAAAGCCAGCATCTATTTCTGAATCATGGCTTATGGCATGAAAGGACAAATTGAGTGAAGGGTCAATAGAGCAGAGCTGAGCACAAGATCTCTCCTGCTGTGAACACAGACTGCCATGGATGTCACATTCAGCTTCTTGAGTAGCTTCAAAGTGTCACTATGAGCCATCCTCACCATCAACTGAAAAAGACAGCCTCACAAATCAACCAGACCTCTAATGCTGAATTCCTAAGGAGGTGCATGAAAGTAGGTAAAGCTAGAAATTGTTTCTCGGTTTATTACAGAGAATCTGCTGAAGGATAAGCTGGGAGCACAATGTCAAGCAAAAAGATATAACTTAAGACACATTAGAATATTTCCACCTGGTAGACAGATGAGAAGATAGAAAAAAACAGAAAGAGCTTATTCTGAGGACTGAGAAAATCTTTGCCTAGTGCAGCAAACCAATAACCAATGTAAATATAGGTCTAAAGGATTGACTGAGACATGAACAAATATAGTAGCACTAAAAGCTTAGAGATTTTCATAAAGGATACTGAAAAATGAAATACACACATCCCAGTCCTATTTAGTAAGTCCTTTATCTTGATGAACACATATCACGATTAAGATATAATAAATTATGGTTTCTTTATAAAATTACTTAAATTGTGTGGTAGACTTCAGTAATAGAATTGCAATTATTTATTTTCATCCTGAAAAACTAGATTTTTAGATAAAATGATGATTTAAAAATATATGCAATAGTTTGCAAAAAAAAAAAAAAAAAAAGTGGGGGAGGCAGATTCTAAATGCCAGAAGTGAAGAATGCACTGAGCACTAGACAGAGGTAAATAAGATGATACAGCAACAGTTCTGTGAAGTTGTTGAAATAGTGATGGTTTGAGTACTGTGCTTTCAGGCCTACAAAATTCCTATAGAGTAGATTCTGTCAAAGGCCTTTAGTATTAGTGGTAAGGGAACTAACTAAATCTGTCACCAGAGAAAATTAAGCTTGCCTTTGTCATGACTTTGTGTGGGGCAACAATTCTCACAAGAAATCAAAAGAGTAGCCCTGCAACTTTGATGTGTTTGAACATGAATTTACACTATGCTCATAATATGGGGATATCCTAAGCTGAGAAAGCAGCAATTAAAAAATGATCCTGGTGTCGTGAAAATCCTAGGGAGTCTAGAAATCAAATGCAAAATTGCTCTGGAGGGACACATTGGTCCATGTAGGATTTATAAAGGGGAAAATCAAAAGAGGCCAGATTAAGATGAGCTCACAAGCTCAAAATCAGAAATTACAAAGTTCATAGTAAGTGAAAGTCAGCAGTCACAAGCACCAGGAGAACTCAAGCTATTGGATTTAAAACCTCAAAGTAAAACCCAAGAGCATGAGATCATGGGATGACAGAAAAACTGCACACACATGTATACATACATGTAGCCTAAGTGTTTAAAAGGATTAAAGAGATAGCAGTGCCTTCTGCTTACATGCAGTAAGCTTGGGAAGACAGAATCTTAATTTAGCAGTGGGGAAATTTAAGAATGAAGTAAACCTATCCCCATAGAGCTTCCAGAAGCCACACTAATTGGTGGCAGTAAACTATGAAAGGTAAAGGAAGATGACCTTTACAGCAGGTGGACTGGTTGAAAGTCTAATTGAGAAGAAATTATACCCAAGTATCCTCTCCCAATTCCAAGCAGGCAGCAGATTGTAGCTTCCCTACTTAAGAGAAGACTCAGAATTATACTCTAGAGTGTAAAATACCAATTATCTTTCTTGGAGGAAAAGTTGAAGCTTGGGAGACTGATCACATGAGGATTAAGGAACACCCTAGGGCTTTTTCTGCTATTTGGTATTCTAACTGGGACAAAGGTGTTCACACTTAAGGCAAGAGATGGACATTATCTTCTCTACAATATATGGGAAGTCCAAGCAAATGAAAAAATAAATAAATAAAAAATATCATCACCAGTGATTTCTACAATAAGTGCCAGCAATATCAATCTACAGTAAGGATAGAGAGGCCAAGTATTCCCACACGCCTGTTAGTTGACCTTGCTTTTTAGTATCCCTATCTTATACGTAAGATGATTGATCAAGATCACCAGGAAAGAACATAATATGAAAACAAACCAAAGCAACTTGAGAGAATCAATTTATTTATGGGGAAGAAATACTACTATTATCCTTAAAGGTATGAGAGAATACTGCATCCTTCAAAAGTCAGATGTAATATACCTTTATATTAATATATAATACATATATATGGCATAAATATTGTGTGTGTGTGTATATATATATATATATATATATATATATATACTTCTAGTACAATGCTGAACAGAAAGCAGACAGTCTTGTTCCTGAGCTTAAGGGGAAAGTATTCGATCTTCCATCGTAAGGAAGATATTTGTTGTAGCCTTATCAAAGATGTTCTATATCAGGATAAGGATGTCTCTGTGGCAGCCATGGGAGTGCTCCACTCAGAACTGTCTTCAAGAGAGAATCTGTGTTGGAAAGAGTAAAGTTAGTTGAGAGCCTCCAATTGCCATAACTTAAGGATCTTCCAGAACATTTTATCAAACCACACTCTGCCCAGACTACTCCCAGCCAATGACTGAACATGGTCCAGGTACTTGAGCTATGATACATATTCCTGCCTAACATGTGATTCCTTTAATGGAACATCTTTGTCCTGGGGCTCTGATCATCCTGGCCAATACTTTGTCAGAGCTGCATTACAGGCTGAAGCTCTTTCTACCCCTCCTTTTCTTCTCTCCCTGCATTTAGGTTTGAGGGTCCATTTTTCTCTATGCTCCATTTTTCCACTACTGCTCCATTTTTCTCTATGCTCCCCAGTGTAGAATTCTATACCTAGTTAAATATCATTTAAAATGGAAACAAAATAAATATTTTTATAACATGAAATATGAGATAATTATCTCCAGGAGATCCATACTAAAAAAGTGTTAAATGTTGTTCTTCAGGCAAAAAGAAAGTAACAACCAAATGGAAATAGGGATCTACACAAAAGAATAAAGAGTACTTGGAATAAACATGGGTCAGAAAATAGACTCTGCTTGAATTATACTCAGAGTTGTTTTTATGGTCCATCTTATTAATTACCTTAGTTAATGTACTATGTGCACTTGAGAGGAATATTTAAGCTTCAGTGATAAGTTGTATTTGTCCTTTAGATGTCAGTTAGGTCAATTAGATCCACAGAACTTAAGTTGGTTGATAGTACTGATCAAATATCTGTATCTTTACTCATTTTTATACACTTTCTCTATCAATTACTAAGAGAGTATTATTGAAATATTTAACATTTATTATGGATTTGTCTACTAATTTTAGCTCTGTCAATTTTTCTTCAAGTATCTTATAGCTCTGTTAGTGAATAAACATTTAGGATTGTTAGATCTTCTTGAATAATTGATCCTCTTTTAATTATAAAATACCCTTTTTAACTCTGGTAATACATTTGACTTGATATCTACCTTGTCAGATATTATTATAGCCACTACAGCCTACTTTAGCTTAGTGTTTTCATAGTATGTAATTTTCAACATTTTAGTTTCAACCACTATGTCTTTTTTTTTTTTAATGTGTTTCTTATAAGCAACATATAAGGTGGTCTTACTTCATCATCTGGTCTGACAATCTTTGCCTTTTCGTGAAGAATCTTAATTCAAACATATAAAATTAATAATGGATTTGTCTGGGTTAAGACTCCTGTCTTGGAATTTGGTTTTAATTTATCCCATTTGTTTTTTTTGTTTTTTTTTTAAAACCAAAGGCACATTTTGGCCAACCCAATTTTTTTTTTTAATTTTATTAATGAATTAATTAATTTTTTTTATTTATGGCTGTGTTGGGTCTTCGTTTCTGTGCGAGGGCTTTCTCTAGTTGTGGCAAGTGGGGGCCACTCTTCATTGCGGTGCACGGGCCTCTCACTATCACGGCCTCTCTTGTTGCGGAGCACAGGCTCCAGACGCGCAGGCTCAGTAGTTGTGGCTCACGGGCCTAGTTGCTCCACTGCATGTGGGATCTTCCCAGACCAGGGCTCGAACCTGTGTCCCCTGCATTGGCAGGCAGATTCTCAACCACTGCGCCGCCAGGGAAGCCCTATCCCATTTGTTTTTGTTTTTAATTTTTCTTTTTGTTCATCCTCTTGACAATTTTATACAAGTTTCTTGGTTAAATATTTTATTCTTCTTCATTAACAATGTTGTCTCTTATTTTCCTGGCAATAGCTTCTTTTTAAAAATTTTTTAAATTTTTTATGCAATTTTTAAAGGTTACTTTCCATTTACAGTTATTACAAAATATTGGCTATATTCCCCGTGTTGTACAATACCTCTTTGATCCTATCTTACACCCAATAGTTTGTACTTCCCACTCCCCTACCCCTACATTACCCTTCACCTCCCCCACTGGTAACCACCAGTTTGTTCTCTTTATCTGTGAGTCTGCTTATTTTTATTATATTCACTAGTTTGTTGTATCTTTTAGATTCCACATCTAAGTTGTATCATACCATATTTGTCTCTCTGTCTCACTTGTTTTACTTAGCATAATGCTCTCCAAGTCCATCCATGTTGCTGCAAATGATAGAATTCTGATCATTTTTATGGCTCAGCAGTATTCCATTGTGTGTATATATATACCATATCTTCTTTATCCAGTCATCTGTTGATGGACACTTAGTTTGCTACCATATCTTGGCAATTGTAAATAATGCTGCTATGAACATTGGGGTACATGTATCTTTTCAAATTAGTGTTTTGTTTTTATTTCTTTGGTTTTTGTCCTCTGCCTATTTGTGGTGAGTGTACCCTTTATTGACTTATTATCTATATATTTTTGAGTTTGCTATGCTAGAGATATTAATACATAATTAATATGATATTTCATAATCATTTTACAAAACATCAAACCATATCACAGTAAAATATATTTACTTCCCTTCAAATATTTGTGGACAGCTTATATTTTATTTCCTTCTGTATTATAAACCCTCTAACATTTTATTTTACTCTAAAGAATCACTAGGTTTTTAACAATTTTAAAAATCTAAATACAAAAATACAAATACTAAAACAATGATGTTCTGTTATTTCCCTAGAGATATTCTTTTTCTGGGTCTTCATCACATATATAAATCTGGCTTTTTATCAGTTAGTTTTTCCATTCCACTTGAAGAATTTAGTTTAACCATTTATTATAGTGCATTTACTAGATGCAAATACTTTCAGGCTTTGTCTGGAAATGTCCTTTAAAATCCATTAAAATTTAAACAATATTTTTGCTGAATATAAAATTGTAGCTAAAAATTAGTATTTATTTTCTTTCTTTGATATTATGTTTTCCCTGATGGGATGTCGACATCATTAGTCACTCATTTTGTTGTTCTACTATATGTAATGAGTATTTTTAGCCTTGTCCCTTAAGATTTATCCTTTTTTGGTTTTAAATAATTAATTTTTAACATGCTGGGTGTGGTTTTATTTGTATATTGTTTGCTTGGAGTTTTGCGGAATTTCTTGCATACATACAATAATATCTTTCATAAATTTGGAAATTACCAACTCTATTTCTTCAAAAAGTTCTTCTGATATATCCTATCTTTCCTCTCCTTCTTGGATACTAGTTACATACAAGTTTTTCATTTGCTAATGTAACACCTATCAGCCATGCTCTATTCTTCTGTTTCTCACTCTTTTTTCTCTTTCTGTTCCACTTTGACTAGTTATTTTCAACCTGTCTTCAAGTTTTCTGGCCTTCCTATTTTGAATCCAGTCTGAAGTTAAGGCTATCTAGTGGAAAATATTCAAAATGAAACACAGAGAAGAAAGAATAAGGCAGCACAGAAGGAGCATTATAGACAAGAGCAAAGTGGTGAAAAAGTTTAGCCTGCATACAATTTGATTTATAGGGGAAAAGGAGAGAAGAAAATGGAGTAGAAGTAATATCTGAAGATATATTCACCATGAATTTTCTAAAACTGAAGAAAGATACCAAAACACAGATTCATAAAGCATTGTGAACACCAAGTAGTATAAATGAAAATAAAATGACATCTATAAACATCATAGTAAAATATTTGGGAAAAACAGGGAAAATATTAAAGAAAGCAATTTTTAAAAGACAGTATTTTAAATTAAGAACCAGTAAAACTGACATCTGACTTCTCAGCAAAATCAATGGAATCCAGAAGACAGTGGAATTATATCATTAAAGCAGTACAATAAATATAAAATTCTACAAGTAGTAATCTTCAAAAATTAAGATACTTTATAATACTTTAAAACAAACAAAAATAAAAGTAATGTTTCACCAGCATTCCTATACTACAACACAATTCTGTAGAGTGAAGGAAAAATGATCCCAGTCAGATATAGGGATTAAGGGGAAAAAAGTGTACTTGACAAGGAATTGAATGTCAGGATAGACAAATTTGAAATTTTTAAATTAATGTGCCAAGTAGATTAATGGGTTGATAAAATGAATTTAAAGTAGACAAAGATAAATTAACAGAGAACTAATATACAAAAAGGATAGCTGTATAAAGGGAATAGAAACAATTATTTTACCACATTATATTTTTAACTATCCCAACTTTAAAAAGTGATGAGATTATGTGAATTGAAAGGGACCATTCATTTTCAGGAAAGTGAAATGTTGAGGAGCAATGTCCAGGCTGCCAGTATTTTGTTCCAGGGAAAGTTAATGAAAAGTGAAGCAGGTTGAAACCAATCTTATTTTTTTGGTTGTTTGTTTAATTAAAGTGCATTTTAAATAGTTGATAATAAACAAACAAGTGGAAGGGATGCACAACAGCAAAATAAAAGCAAAACTATCATAGCTTTCTGAAATTTTTCTTCAAAATATGTCTGGTTTAGTACCTTCTGATTTACTCATATCCAAGATGAGAGATGGGTCTCAAAATTTCAAGTTTGTTTTCTTAAGTCCATTAGTGTCCATTTATTGGATTCTGTTGAAATGTGACACTAGTATTGCCTACCCTTACTTAATTGCACTCTCCATAACTACCAGCTGATCTACCTGACAATCTAAAATCATCATCATTCTTATGATACTAGAGTTTTGACTGCATTTATCTCTACATTCAGTATTTCTCAGGTGGATCAACCTCCCAGAATGCAATGTTACATTATTGGCCCCTCTCACTCACATCCTGTCTTGTTTCTTAAAGTGTCACCACACAGGGACATAAAATAAAAGATCTACTAATAAAGGATAGGTACAAAATCCATTTTTGAACAAAAGTGTCACTGCCACACAGCAGCAATTGCAAGAGAGGTGTAGCTATTTGGGTTTGTAACCAGCTTGAAGGCAGTAGAAAAGCTTTTTTTTTCCAAGCAGCAAAATTTCTGTGTAGATTAATTAACCAATTGTGTCCTTTATTGCCTATAAAATGTGTTTATCTATGAAACCTTGAAAAAATGTTTAACACTTTTTATTTATAAACACTTTTTATTATATCTGTGCCTTTGTGTGCCTTAACTTATCATTTTTCAAGTGTATTTAAAATATGTCTTTTATCTCATTTGATTCTTACTCAATGCTCTGAGGTAAACTATGTGTTAGTGTTACTAGCCACATTTTAAGCATAAAGAAACTAGAGACTAGTGAGGTTTTAATAGCTTGCCCTGGTGAAAGAAAGAAAACAGGATTGCAGAGGTTGTTGTCATTTCTATTGGGTTGGCCAAAAAGTTCATTTGGGCTTTTCTGAAACATCTACTCCTGCCTCTCTGTCTTAAGAATAAAATGAGAACAACTGCTTTTTTTTGAAAAATATTTGGATAAAATATAGATCCAGTTTTTAAAGTCTATACTTCTAATTGCATCTATTGATATTGTCATTTAATTTGCTTTTAGTAGGCTACAGTTTGAATATATGGGAGACTTTTTGTGTATTCTTATGTTTTGATTATTTCCCCCAGGATTCCTTCCTTCCAGAGTATGATCTTATTTAATCAAAGAGAAATAGTCCATCATCTCAGTACTTAACCCTAATATAATGTGCATCATCAGCACACAATATGTAAAACACGATGCCAATATAATATATACTGGTTTCTATCATGAGAATAATGTTATGGAAAAATAGCAACAGCAATGTTTTACTGAGTGCTTACTATGTGTCAGAATATTTCTATGTCTTTTACATACATTAGATCATTTAATTCTAAAAATACGAGCAAAATAAATTAGAAAGGTGTTATTGATTGGTATGCATCCTCTAGAGATGAGGAGTCATTGGGAGGAAAGCAAATAATTTGCCCAAGGTCATCCAGCTAGGAAGGACAAGGTTAGGATCAAAACCTAGGCAGTCTGGCCCCGGCTCCTCTACCTTCACACTCATCCACATTTCCATGTCCAACTCCCAAATCTGCTTCTCCCCAATTTGTCTTGTAAGCAGATTGAAAAGGAATTCCTTAATACTCCTATAAAACTCAGCAGTTTCCTCTAGGTTGCATCAAGGTGTGTTGTATTTCCTGTTTTTTGGCTTCATCACACTAAGCTCCTTGACCTTATTTATACTTTGCAGCCCAAGCACATCCTTAGGTAAGAATTCCTACTCAATAAACTATGGTTGAATAATAAATGGTAGGATGAACACATTATCAAACTTTATTGAACATCTGCTATGTACTGGGCATGATCTAGATACAATGAAAGCAGCATTAAACAAAAAACTAGCAAAATATTTTGTTGCCATGGAGATTATAATTGTTCCAAAGGTCTTAAACAGCTTCATATGATCCTGAAAGACTAAATCTTATTTCAAATTAGTTGAGTTTCCTAGCATCTGAGGCTGAAATAGACAATATTTACTAGTTTCAAAATGATGTAAATGTCAGTTCATTTAATTTTCTTAAAAGTCTAAACCTGTGAACTGAGCTTGTCAAGATGGTGCAACATAAATCTTTCTCCATACAGTTTAATTAGACTTTGTTAAGTAGAGTCATTTGTGCTTTTATTTACCACTTTTTTTTTTTATTCCCACATTAAATAGGGCTACTCTGCTGTCCTTATCTACTTTTTCTTTCTGTATTTTGTTTCCACTCTGTATAAACACCTAGTCTTTGACTATTTCAATTCAATCATAAATTTAGTTTAAAAAAATCTTCTTCTGCATGATCAAACCTATTTGAAGTGCAGGAATCAGAAATCATCCTGGTCGATCTTATAGTTTTTGTCAGAACTGAGTTTACCTCCGAGAAGGGAGCTAAGTGATTCATTGAAATATTACAGAGTTGTCTCCTAAAAACCTCAGTATATTTGTGTGATTCAACTCATCACAAAAATCATCTATTACTTAAAAAATATATGTACTTTCCAAAGGAAAGAATTTATTATATCTCTGAATAGATAAGGTCAGTTTTTTACTACCTTTAATATCACTTGTATATATGTGAACATTTGCTAATTTATTTATAAAAATACTTTTAAAAAATGCTGTAATTTTTCTATGCTTTGTCATTTTACGTTCTATAGCAATAGGGTGCTACAAACTACGAGCCAAATTATGTGTCTGAATTTACTTAGAGTTTGTGTACTTTCTGTGATACCTTGTGTTTTTTTTCTTTTTAAAGTTTTCTAGTTGATTCCCGTTGGTGTGTTGAAAGACTTACCATTTCTCAACCATATAATTTTAGGCCTTTTACTTAATACTGTAATGGCTTATTCCCTACTACCACCTCTAATGTAGAGATAATAATATTTGCCTCAAAAGGTTATGGAAAAATGAGTCATAATATTAAACAACTAAATGTGTGAGGTATTGCCTAACATGTAGATAAGTATTTATTAAATCTAGTTTTATTTTCATATCCTGATTTCATTCATTCATTCATTCATGAAATCTTTTTGGATAACTTTTCATGCCAAGAACTGCATAATGGTTGGAAATTAAAAAAAAAAAAAGATATAATAAAACATTCTCTACTTCATGGTGCTCCCTGGGTATCATAGGCGTTTAAGATGATGACACAATACAATATGTTGAATGTCAGAAGTGGAATTATCTGCAGTCCCAAAGAATGCCAGTCCATGTGTATGGGCACACAAAGAAGGGGCATTGATCCCAGTTAGACAGAGAACTAGAGGGAAAGGAAGGAGAGGAATTGGGATTGGTAGGAAAGAACAAGAAAAGCAGGTATGTAGGATGAAAATGTGGTGACCCTTAAAATCACTGATGTAAATAGAGAAATCTAGAAAGCAGTTGAGATACATGTCAGAATCTAGAGAATTATTCGAAGCATGAAGTATACTTGGAGATGTAATCAACATCTAGAGTGAATAATAGCATCAAGGGAGGAGGGCAAGTAGAGTGAAACAGCCAGTTAGTGGCTAGCGAAGGGAATGCTAGGGAACCCTAGCCTTTAAGGAGCATGGAGAGGAACTCTTGAAGAGTGAGAGGAAGCAGCCAGAGCTGTCTCAAAACTACATGATGGGTATAAAGTTTCCAAATGCATAAGAACTGAGGAGCAAAAAATTTTGCAAAAAGGTCAGTACATTTATATAAGGATTGAAAACCTTTTCAGATTTAGAATTAGAAGTTCCCCAGAGACTTCATTTTTTTTAATAGTAATTTTTAAGAATTTTATGAGAGTATAGTTGATTTACAATGTTGTGTTGGTTTCAGGTGTACAGCAAAGTGATTCAGTTATACGTATGTTCATTCTTTTTCAAATTCTTTTCTCATATAGGTTATCACAAAATATTGAGTAGAGTTCCCTGTGCTATACAGGAGGTCCTTGTTAGTTATCTATTTTATATTTAGTAGTGTGTGTATGATAATCCCAAGCTCCTGATTCATTCCCCCCCCCCCCCATTTTTCCCCTTTGGTAAACATAAGTCTGTTTTCAATATCTGTAAGTCTGTTTCTGTTTTGTAAGTAAGTTATTTTGTGTAATTTTTTAAAAATCAGATTCCTTATATAAGTGATATCACATGATATTTGTCTTTGTCTGACATACTTCACTTAGTATGATAATCTCTGGCTCCATCCATGTTGCTGCAAATGGCATTACTTAGTTCCTTTTTATAGCTGAGAAATATTCCATTGCATACATGTACCACATCTTCTTTATCCATTCCTCTGTCAATGGACATTTAAGTTGCTTCCATGTCTTGACTAGTGTAAATAGTGCTGCAATGAACACTGAGGTGCATGTATCTTTTCGAATTATGGTTTTCTCCAGATATATGCCCAGGAGTGGGATTGCTGGCTCACACGTTAGTTCTATTTTTAGTTTTTTAAGGAACTTCCACACTGTTCTCCATAGTAGTTGTACCAACTTACATTCCCACCAACAATGTAGGAAGTTTCCCTTTTCTCCACACCCTCTCCAGCATTTATTGTTTGTAGACTTTTTGGTGATGGCCATTGATTTTACATTTCTCTGATAATTAGTGATGTTGATCATCTTTTCATGTACTTTTTGGCCATCTATACGTCTTCTTTGGAGAAATTCCATGATGATGAATATAAAAGCATCAAATCTCTTTGGACAAAAAAGTGTAGAGACTGTGAATGGCCTGTGTAGTGGAAAATACAAAACAGTGGAGGAAAGTGTAATATATGGCATTCACAAAAACTGATCTAATTATATGCATAGAAGGATGGTTTATTATTGCCAAGTAGAGGACCTGACAATTATCATCCTGTTTTTCTTTCTTTTTATCCTCTCCCCAGAGACTTCAAAATTAGAAAATTTCAGTAGATTATTTCAGTAAGATTATTTTATAGATTATTTCAGTAGAGTAAATGTAAACTACTCTCTCAAAACACAAGATAAAAAGAGAACATATAGGTAAATTTTTCCATTTGGATTATCAGTCAATATTATCACTAAATATTGACCACATGCAATTTAAAAGCCTGTTTGTATATTTTTTCTATTTAATGTTTCTAAATATGAAAATGTATAATATGTAAATTGTAAATGTGTAAATGTAAATGTGTAAAATGTAAATTTTTAAAAATTGTTATTAAATCTAGGTATTTTCTGAAAAATGAAGATATTCCTTTTAAGTTCTTTGCTCAAACTCTCCTATTTGATAAATTCTCTAGTTGGATTTTAATGGAATTTTTCTTCCAAATTGTGCATTTTTCCTATATAAAATTCAGATCATTATCATTCATTTCTGCATTAAATTTCTTAATCTTTGAAAATTTTTTCATTTAAAAATTAATAACCTATATTCTATATAAAATTCATATTCAATTTTTCAGAATAAAAAATTGAAGAGTATTAGGACTTCAAATTGTAAAAATGTACATGTACATTTTAAAATGTTTATCTTTGCTATGATTTTTTTCATAATCTATTGTTTTTTTCTTTACATGTACCCACTCACTTCCTGACCTAGTAAGGCAGCTATTCTATTTCATATACAAATGAAGGAGAGGAAGGATGAGCAAATCTGAAATTTTAATTGTATGTGCTTTAAAAAGTCAAACAAAAACCGTTAAATGATCTTGGTGCTTAGACTATAAATTCAGTGACCCTATTTTGGTCTTTTTGGTGGTTAGTTTCTTAAAGTCTGAATATCATGTATGCTGAGTTGATAGTTATGGATTTTTTACAAATCATAAACCACTCAGGTGATTGTGGGCTTCTATACTTTTTCTGCACCTATTATTCCTATATTCTACCCTGTCTTAATTTTTTTTCTGTAAGTTATAAAAGGAATTCTTTGTATCATCTTTTTGTATTCTCTCTCCCATGTCTACCTCTAACTGTAACCCATTCTCTCTCTATTATCACTCAATTTTAGCCTCTAATTATGTCCCTTCTGTCTTTTTCTTTCTCCCTCTTTGTCCATATTAGCCCTTTGAACCATAACTTTCTGAGAAAATGGAAATGCCCTCCATCTGCACTGTTCAATATGGTAATGAGTAGCCATGTGTAAATACTGAGCACTTGAAATGAGGCTAGCAAGTCTGAGGAAGTGAATTTTTAATTTTATTTAATTTTAATGAATTGAAATTTGAATAACTTCACATGGCTAATGCTTACCATATAGGACAGTGCAGCTTTATACCCCTTATTCTTTCTCATTTTCTCATTCTGTCTCCTCTGCCTTGGTATATATTTCTTCTTTGTCTCTGTCTCTAATTCTAACTGTAGTTATTTTTTTTTCAGAACTTAGGGTCACTTGCTTAACCCAAATGAAAGGCAGAAGCTATACTTCAAGTGCAACCACAAGGCACTGATCTTGTTCATAACATTAACTCCTCTTCCAGCACCTCCAGGGGCTGCTGACTGGAGCTGTTTGAATCTTTTGCTGGTTCAGTTGTGATAAACCCTGAGGGGCTTTATCATACACTACTTTTTTTTTTTTTTTTGGTTATTGTTCTTGAACTCCACAAAAATCAGAAGCCTTTAGGACACTTTCAAGTTTATGATTC
Organism: Eschrichtius robustus; assembly: GCF_028021215.1. NCBI lineage: Eukaryota > Metazoa > Chordata > Mammalia > Artiodactyla > Eschrichtiidae > Eschrichtius > Eschrichtius robustus. The sequence continues at coordinate 24,219,832 of NC_090825.1, forward strand.
TTGAAGTGAGTTGAAGGCAAGGAAATGTTACAAACGACTTTAAACTTGAACAATGTAGGCCTTTATTCACGATTTTTTACTCTTTCCAACATTGTTCCTCGCATTATTTTCCCTACCTCACTTATCGATCTTATAAATTTTGCATCTTCTTTCAGATACTACTCTATTAAAATACATCTTCAGTCTATTCTTTCAATACTTAAGCCATGTCCAAAATTTGATATGTCCCATATTTTAGAGATCAGGTGAAGCCTCAACTGAAGCAAAGACCATTCAATTTTAACTTTTACAGCATTATTTCTAAAACCACTGTATTATATAAAGCTGTTTACTTTTCAAATTCTTAGATCCATGGGAAATTTTATTTTTGCTTATATACACTGTAGAATTTACTGCTTCATATAAGAAAAGTTAACTTACTAATCAGGAAAATGAATCAAAAGCCTTTAAATATTTTGTATAACACTAATAAGAACAGGCTAAGGATTTTTAAAAAGGGCTAGCTAGCTAAGCTTGGTCCCAGAAAACTTGTGAGCACATTGCAATTGCATGTTAAATTGTAATCTCTCAGTAAACTGATTCTGTCATTTTAAATTGTGTGAATCTGTGCCTTCCTAATGATTTTATTTTTCTTTGTGATAGAATGCCTCCTTTTCCCTTTCTGTCACATATACATGTGCAGACACACACAAAGGTTTTCAAATTCTTGTGCTGGATTTGAAAAGCTCTGAAAGCCAACCAAACTACTTTCACTCCCTTTGAAATAAAATAAGCAACCTGTCATCTACTGAGTTTAAAGCACTATTCCAAAAATATGTTCAATAAAATTTATATCTTTTAAAGTTTAACTTTGGATTTTTTTTCTTTTGGTTTTGTTGCTTTTAGATGCGCTTTTTAAAAATGGAGACATTCATATTTCATGGCTATTTTTTTGGAAGAATTTTCAGAAACATTTTAAAGAATAAACTTTAAATTTAATTCAAAATTAATTTATTTATACATTCGCATTTATAGACAAGTTTTAAGATTCCTGAGAAGCCCCAGTTTCCCAAATAATACTAACGCATTTATTTTCACCACAAAATGAAGTCGATCCAAAAAAATGACTTTTATGATTCTATAAAACCAATGCTTATCATCTTACCAACAATGACCAAAGCTGCATTTGCCTCTGAGGGGTGGGATAGGGAGGGTGGGAGGGAGATGCAAGAGGGAGGAGATATAGGGATATATGTATATGTATAGCTGATTCACTTTGTTATACAGCAGAAACTAACACACCATTGTAAAGCAATCATACTCCAATAAAGATGTTAAAAAAAATAAAATAAGCAAATAAAAGCTAAAGTGATACACACAGTGTTTCACTGCTCCAACTTCAGGTAGTGGGTAAATAAGAATGACAATAAAATACAGTGTGTGACAGGATGAAGTCAGGTAACAGGAATCCAGTAGATCTTCCTGAAGTCACCATTCATCCTGCTTATACAGGTAACAAAGCTTGGCTGACATGCAGGTGATAGATGGCTGGCTCTATCCACTCACTGAGTGGAACATGTAGATGAATAATCGTGATTCAGATCTGTGCCTTAGTTATTTAACTAGTTACTCTGTATAGTGAATTTGGGGGTATCTTGTGGGTATCACAAGAATAAACACAAAAGTAAAATCTGCCAATATTAAATATGTAAATTCTATTTTTTTCTTATCTGGACTATTGTCTCCTGTAAATAAGAAAATTTAAAAACTGTCAATGTTGGCTAAGAGAGTTTCATATATACTGTATCCATACTTTTTGTGCTCTTACTGTTGTTTTAAGATTTTATGATTTTTCTTGTTTCTATTAACTCAGGTCAATTAAAGCAATTCCTTTTGTGGGCATTTGGGTCATTGTTTTCAAGTTTATTGATTCAGTTGCATTCTATAAATATTTGTGAAAAATCACTTCTTGTCATACTCCATGCCAGATGCTGGCAAAATAAAGATAAATGAGGCATAGTTACTATGGTGAGGGAAGTAACTAGATACCATAGTAGGTGATGGAGTTCTACAACTGAGTACAGAAGAGGGCTGCAGTCTGTAGTACCTCATTACCCACAGAATTTTGAAGACAGAACACATCAGGGTGGAGATTTTGGTGTGTATATTAGATGTCACCTCCAGAAAGAATTTCAGTCTTTTTTTTTTTTTTCCAGTTTGCCTGGTGCTATTAAGAAAGTACAAATCCACTGAATTCTGAATACTAATCTTGTGACAAGTACTTTCAAATGTATGACAACTATTGGTTTCATATGGTGGACAGCTTGGCTACAAAACACTAAATAAATGGAGCGCCTAAGTATAGTGACGCTAGGTGGGAACACTTGGGCTTTCCTGAGAGTAGAGTGATGAGTATCCACACAGATCTGCGTCGGTATCAAAGAGCAAGACCAACAATTTGACTGATGTCACTCCCCACTCCTTGATTGCAAGTCTGTTAAATAAAAAATGTAGGCTGTCTTGGACACATCATGTGCTATGTAAGATATTAAGTTTCAATTCCTTTTCCCATAAAGTTGACAAGTTCTTATATTATACCATAAAAAATCCTTTGTCTCTAGCAGAAACCAATCAACATATAGGAAAGAGAAGATATTTAATATTATAAAAAGAATGTAAAGTTAAAGGCAATGTAGTAAAGAATTATTGGCAAACAGGTTGCTATTTGTGTTGATCTTTCCTTTCTTTCCAAGTTTTGATTTTAGATTTTAAGGATTTTTAGGTTAGCAACATCATATCTAGGTTTTCTCATATTTTTGTATATCAGCAAGATTTCACACTTCTTGATATGTTATGATTTTAGACATTTGTGCTTTAAGAGTCCCCCCAGAATGGATCTTGGGTACTGAAATTCTAGACTTCAAATTCACAGAACAGGAACCATATCTTATTTTTTTTTGTATCCCTCACAGATTGCTTTGTAAATAACTATTTATTTACAAAGATACAGGATTTAATAAATAATATCTGAATGAAGTGACAAGTCAAAAATCAGTAGTTTTTTTTTCTAATTTGTCCAGGCACTTAGGAAAAATTCTCACTAACAATTTATAGCATAACACCAAATGTAACACTTAGGGAACAATAATGCATATAAAAGGCGTGGAACATATTTAAATGCTACGTAAGTGGGATTAGACATGAATTATCTGTGGAAAGATCATGTTTTCCTTAATTTACAATCTCTAGGTACATATTATTTGTTATATATGAAACATAGTGTTCTAACACACTATTTTTCCAAATAGTCTGAGACTTGGTAGGTAAATTAAATTTCACTGGTGCTACTTTCACTGGCCTCAGTCATTCCTAGTGATGGCTCACACTCTTTGTTTCTTGAGTTCAATGCTGCCCACAACCTGGGGTTATGCTTTTGTTATTTGATAAAGCAACGACCATGTTATTGAGGAATAAACATCTAAGTCCCTAAATAAGCTCATATTTTTCTCCACTTACCCCAAACATAACTACTATATAATATAATAGATGCTGAAGAACTGAACATTTCCCACTGACCCTTGCTAAACACTAGCCCCAACTATTCCTCACTACCCCTCTTTTTTTAATTTAATTTTTTATACTGGAGTATAGTTGATTTACAATGTTGCATTAGTCTCAGGTGTATACCTATTCAGTTATACAAATACATATATCCATTCTTTTTCAGATTCTTTTCCCATATAGGTTATTACAGAATAGTGAGTAGAGTTCCCTGTGTTATACAGGAGGTCCTTGTTGGTTATCTGTTTTATATATAGTAGTGTGTATATGTTAATCCCAAACTCCTAATTTATCCCTACCCCACCATGTTTCCCCTTTGGTAACCATAAGTTTGTTTACGAAGGCTGTGAGTCTGTTTCTGTTTTGTAAATAAGTTAATTTGTATCATTTTTAAAAGATTCCACATATAAGTGATATCATATGATACTTGTCTTTATCTGACTGACTTCACTTAATATGATAATCTCTAGGTCCATCCATGTTGCTGCAAATGGCATAATTTTGTTCTATTCTATGAGTAATATTCCATTGTATATATATACCACATCTTCTTTATCCATTCCTCTGTCAGTGGACATTTAAGTTGCTTCCATGTCTTGACTATTGTAAATAGTGCTGCAATGAACACTGGGGTGCATGTATCTTTTTGAACTATGGTTTTCTCCAGATATATACCCAGGAGTGGGATTGCTGGCTCACATGTTAGTTCTATTTTTAGTCTTTTAAGGATCTTCCATACTGTTCTCCATAGTGGTTGTACCAATTTACATCCCCACCAACAGTGTAGGAGGATTCCCTTTTCTCCACACCCTCTCCAGCATTTATTGTTTGTAGAACTTGTGATGATGGCCATTCTGACCGGTGTGAGGTGATACCTCATTGTAGTTTTCATTTGACCACTCCTCTTGTTATACCCAAATTGACTCACCAACGGAGGCTAAGCCCAGCTTCAGACATAATGTCTTTATATATGATCCTGTATTTGTCATAACCACATACAAATACTCAGAACAAACAAATCTGACTGATCATCTTCAATATAAGGTATATAGATTTGGCTGAGAATCAGAGCATGGCCAAGGAAGACAGAAAGAGAAACCAGAAAGTAGTTAGCTGAAATACAGGGCAAAGCTGATGAAATTGGAAACTTGAATTTATGTGGTTTTCAAGGTCACATATAATCTTTATCAAAATTGTCTATATTGGTTGCTGAGAAATTATTAACAAAGATTGAAATCAAATATATATATTAATTTATATTTATCCCCTTTACTATAAGTTATTTACATACTAAAATGACCAAAAATTTTTCTTATATAAAGGAATGATCAGGGTTGAATCTGGAAACAATTTTAACTTTTATCTTCTGCACTCTCCTATATAGTAATATACACATATGTATATCTTTATTTTAATGTGTATATGTCTATATACATATATATACATATATAAAATATATCCATATGTGTGTCTATATACACACACACATATATGCAAAGATGCACATTTTCTAGAAATATATCCCCAAATTTCTACCCCTGTGCTTTTCCTAAGTGTATAGTACCCCAAGTTAGTTTTCTTTGACTCTTAGAAGCGTGTAATCTGTTGGAAGGGAAGATATTGCATTAATAAGTAATTTTTATCTTTAAATGTCTAACTTCCTATGGATACGTATGTTTGTATACTCAAAAATAGTTCAAGTCAACAAAACCCAGTAGCAAAAACTACAGTTGGTGGCCAGATCTTGTTTCATAATACCATTCTCCAAAATGCAACCAGGACTCTTTGGAGAAATGGCTGTTTCTAGGACTGAGACAGAAAATGTGTATGATGATTGTAGAGTATTTTGTAGTGCCAGAAAGTAAGGAAGTGATACACACACATACACACACACACACACACACACACAATGATGAAGAAATACAAAAGTGATACAGGGGCCAGCCAAAAGACCTGGCACAATTTGAGAAACAAAATAGAATACTCTTAGATTATAAAGTATAAAATATCCATGCATTCATGTTGATATAAAGAAATGATAGAATAAATGAGGAATAATAGACAAATTTCCTGCACAGAAGAATTTAAAACCATTTATGTAGATATGCTACCCTTCAGAAGGTACAGATTAACTCCCCACACCTTAAGTGTGAGCTGTGCATAGTGACTTTTTTCAGGAGTACAGTATGGAAAGGGAAAAAAGTTACTTGACAGTGGAGAAACCTAATAAACACTACCTCAAGTTACATGATCAAGGTTAGCATCAAAAATGGTGTCATATTGACAGTATATACTCATGATGCAATGTGCTAAGAATGGCATTTTACTCCTGAGATCTTCCTCCAAAAAATACACAACCCCAGTCTAATCACGGGACAAAAATCAGACAAATCCCAATTGAGAGACATTCTACAAAATGGTGAACAGTAATCAAAACTGTTAAGATCATCAAAAACAAGGAATGTCTGAGAAACTGTTATAGACAAGAGGAGTCTAAAGAAACACCACTATTAGATGCAAGATGGTATCCTGGATGAAATCCTGAAACTGAAATGGGGCATTAAGAAAAAACTGAGGAAATCATAATAAAGCATGAACTTCAGTTAATAAAATATATCAATATTAATTGTGACAAATGTATCATACTAATATAAGATTTTAATAATATGGGGGACTGGACATGGGGTATATGGGAACTCTGATAATCTTCACAATAATTCTGTAAATCTAAAATTGTTCTAAGTTTATTAACACAAATAACTCAATTTACCAGAAAAATTATATTTATATCAGTCCTTAAAGCATATTTTTGTGTATATGTATTTGTATTAGTTCATAATATTTTTTGCTTTCACCCACTACTCCATATCCCTTGGGGTATAGTATGCTTTTCTTCTGCACAGATTATGGATTTGCCTTTGACTTGGTTTGTTCAACGATCTGTGAGTGGTTTTGGTTCTTGTGTGGTTTGGCTTGAACTCTTTTACTCCTGGGTCAACCATGAAAGTAATATCCCTGGGTAGTGCTTGCCCACGGAGAATGTGAACACATGTGGAATATATCTGAACCCTACTCAAAGCCCAGAGCCAAGTCGAGCTCACTGAAATATGATGCAGTGTCACCCAGTTGTTAATCAGACCATGAGTAGAAGACTAAATGCTTGCTAGATAGACCACTGAATTTTCTGGTGGTCTGTTAGCTTATTGCAACAATAGCAGAATAATTTAGTGTGTAACACAAATCTTCATGGAGATGACCGCTGCTCTTTGCTGTAATGTATGTGCATCCCTATTTATTAATTGTGTGTGTGTGTTCAGTATGCCCACAAGTCAAATTTCTAAAAAAGTTGTTCTACTGGGAAAGTGCCAGCTAAGTGTATAATACTATTTTAACTAGTATTCAAGAAATCAGTAAAACCATATGTAACTGACATACTTTGATTATAGTCTTTTATTTAGGAAATAATTTTAGTTCGTCATAGTTACGTGGTTTTTCTATTCAAGATTTTGTGAAGCAGACCCAGTCCAATTTCACGGTCATGCCATTTGTAAAATGGTGTAATCCAGTGAATTATGAATGTTGGAATGGGCTCTTATATTAGGCGCTCTCTCTGTTTTTGTGAATATTGAAACGTATTTTGCTGATATCAAGTGATAATTATTTTAAAAGAAATTTAACAGCATCAGCAGTAAATGAAGTACTATTTGAATATATGTATATGTCTTGGTATTTTCAATACATGGTGCATACTCACGATATGTATAACACACACAGAGATATATAAAATCTCATGTACACCCCCCCTCCAAATATGTATAAATGAGTAAATACCTAGGCAGTGAGCTAGATGGCGATATAGCATATAAAGATGTAATTTTACTTTAGGATCCATGGATTATGACCCCATAGGTCTAGGTCTTGAGAAACTCTAGCAACAGTAGTCTGTATGAAATGTATTAAGTATTATTTTTCTCTTATTGAATAGAATTTAATTGTAAATATATGGAATATAATCTTCCTAAGTCACATGAAAATGGCACTGATAATAAAGAAAAAAGTTTTAGCAAAGAATATTTCTATTATGCTCCTTATATGTTGAAACATTTTTCATAAGAGTTTATATAGTTAAATACTAAACTATCAAAATGTGTTCTTATTTTTGGCAATGTGCTTTACTGATGAGATAAGCATGTTTATTTTTTTAATTTATATATTTCACTTTTTATTTTTACAAGCTTATTTCTTTCTTTGAATAATGAAAAATATTGGGGGCATAATATTTAACCTAATATATGATATTACATTGAATGGCAAGTAAAATGTTTAAAAGTTTTTCTTACTATGGTTATTATATTAGCCATAATTTCACGTTTCAGGGCCAAAAGAAGGATATCCTAAAAAGCACAGAATGTTTCATAGCTTTTCATCCATCTTAACCTTCTACATTGTCCTCCTGGTAACACATCGTATATCAGGAGATCATTAGGCAAATGCAGATAATTGGCAATTTTGATTAAACGTGAAAAAAACTATTTTGTAAAGAAATAAAAACATGTATGATAGTGGACTAAGTGTCCCTAATAACTGTGAGTAGGTTGAAACATATAGTAATTAGAAAATGACTCTAAAATAAGACATTCTGTACACACACACACACACACACACCCATAATTCCATTGATTTTTAAGTTACATGTAGCATCCTAAAGGAAAACTAACAAGAATAGTAAGTCAATTCTTCTTTTTACAAAGGTCTGAAAATTTAAGGGACAAACTTAACAGTAATATCCAACATCAAATGTATGTGTGCAAAGCATTTCCTGAACAGAAAGGAAAGAAAAGGCATGGTGAGAATAGGTTGAGTATGGAATAATATTATTTGAGGACAGGGAAGTTATTTGTCCAGTACTGTGTTAGTTTTCTTAATATTGACTAATTATATCAAAACTTCTTTCATAGTTATTTTCTAGCCATTTTTCAAATGTGCCACTGAGAATTATTCTATTCCCAAAGTGATTTTCAATGTGTTTATTGAGATGTCAAATACCATAAAATTTGTGGCCCTTGTTTTCTAACAGTCACTATCGTGGAGAGTAAAAGTAGTTGGCTCTGTACTTTCATGATGCTGGATGTCAGCAGTGGAGGATTCCATGCTTTATAGTAGGAGATATGAACCTCCCTCCCCATTTTTTTTTAAAATTAATTAATTAATTTATTTTTGGCTGCTTTGGGTCTTCATTGCTGCACACAGGCTTTCTCTACTTGTGGCAAGAGGGGGCTACTATTCGTTGCGGTGCGCGGGCTTCTCATTGCGGTGGCTTCTCTTGTGGAGCACAGGCTCTAGGTGCACGGGCTTCAGTAGTTGTGGCATGTGGGCTCAGTAGTTGTGGCTCGCGGGCTCTAGGGCGCAGGCTCAGCAGTTGTGGCGCACGGGCTTAGTTGCTCTGTGGCATGTGGGATCTTCCCGGACCAGGGCTCGAACCCGTGTCCCCTGCATTGGCAGGTGGATTCTTAACCACTGCGCCACCAGGGAAGCCCTCCCTCCCCATTTTTTTACCCACTCTGTTATCTTATCACTCTTAGCCTTCAGTTGGCTCTATACTTAGGGCCACACAGAGACAATTCAGGTATCCCTTCTAAGCCACTAGTTGCACCCTATTAACAGAGCCTACTGAATTGAGAAGTAGGAGTGTAAGGCCAATTAATAATCCAATGCTTTTGCTTTTTGTTTTTGTTCATATTTGATGTTTTTCTCTGTTGAGAATCTCAGGAGAAGGAGTGTTGTCTTATCTGGTAACAATCCAGTATTCAGTAGTCTTAGGATCATCATATCTTATATTACATTTTGCCTAAAACGTATAATTATGGGCTCTAAAAATAAATCTAAGATTAAAATATGATTGAAGTAAAAAAAAAATATAAACAACATTTTTGAATGCTGTCAGACAATTTTCTTAAATAATTTTCTCTAAAAGAGAATAATAATGATGGTTGAAAATGTTGTTTCATGATCCAGGCAATGCAGGAAAGCAAAATTTTAGAATTGCTTAGAAAATAACACATTGATTAGAATTAAAACAGTTTTATTTCCGCTTTTTAAAAAAAATTTTGGGTTTTAGTGTCTTCACTCCTTTATGTCTTGCCTACTTTTGACTTTCTCTTTTTACCTTGGATTCAATTGTCATCTCTCCTAGATGAACCAATATTGATTACCTAAACAAGTTATACTTAATTATTTAATTGTAATACTTGTATTAGTGTTATAAGCTGAACTGTGTTCCTCCAAATTCATATGTTCAAGTCCTAACCTCCAGTACCTCAGAAAATGACTATATTTGGAGGTAGGGTCTTTAAAGAGGTAGTTAAGTTAAAATGAGGCTGGTTTGGTGGGCCCTAATCTATTCTGACTTGCGTCTTTATAAAAAGAGGAGATTATAACATACAGAGAGACACCAGGAACACATGTGCACAAAGGGAAGACCAGGTGAGGACACAGAGAGAAGGTGGCTATTTGCAAGCCAAAGAAAGAGACCTCAGAAGAAATAAGACCTGACCATGCATTGATCATGGACTTCTAGCCTCCAGGATAGTGAAAAAATAGATGTCTTCTTTAAGCCACCTAGTCAGTGGTGTGTTGTTATGGCAGCCCTTGCAAACTAATACAAATAGTAAGCATTAACCTTAACATTTTGGAATGTTGACTAATACTTTATGCATTTTACGAGTCAATGCTCATGTGAAAAGTAGTTTTTCAATCACATAGCACATTTCTCTTCTTAGGAAATAGTAAGATGGGTTGTTTTGCCCAAGAATCACAGTAATTCAATATTACTGGATACCTCAGGGTCCAGTGACATGGAAACAAAGAACCAAGGCGGGGTGCACATTTGGTCGTGCTCTTGAGTTTCCTCCAGTTAAATATGATGAAAATGTAGATGTCCAACATGACTAATGATATCACTAGTTTATTCCTTTTGTATGTCCTGAATTTACATTTTACAATTTGATTGTATTAATCAGTAAAAAAAATATATATATATTTTAAAAATTCTCTCTCTCTCTCTCTCTCTCTCTCTATAGATATATATAGATAGAGTTTTAATACTTTCAAAGCAAACAAATACCCTGCCGCCCTCCACATAAAAGAGTTTGTTTCCTTATTGAACAATTTGTTTTCTGCTTTGTTTACTAAGTTCTTAAAATATCGCAATAATATAAGGCAGGTCATAGAGGAATTAATTTCTAATATAGCAAAATTAACTTTAGTGTTAAATAAAACCCACCAATATTCATTCATTTATTCAAAAAATACTCAACACCTCTTAGGTACTAAGCACCGTGTTTTACATTGCAGATAAAATTTTGAACCAGACAGAAATGGCCCCTAATCCCCTAGAGTACAAACCATATTGACTGAATAGAGCGTGTGATTTTCTTTTCCTGACACTGACAAGTAAAAAAGTTTTGAAACAGTGCCGTTTATTCATAGTCTTTTATACCTAATGATTATCTAATTTATACTTATACCTTAGAAAATCAAATATTAATAATTTAACCTGTTACTATGATTAATAGAAGAGATTGCAAAATTTGGAACAATGACATTCCTTAGTTTACAACCTAGCTTTGCTGTGTCATAGTTTTATTTTTTTATTTTTATATTTTAAAAATTTTTTCACACACACACTGTATTTTATTTTTATAAGATGTCATAGTTTTATTATTTTGGGCAGGTTACTTAAACTATTCAAATCTGTTTCCTTATGTGTAAACCCTCATAATTAATATTTACTTTGAAGCTTGACTTAAAGTCAGAGATCATAAGAAGTACATGGTGGGCATATAATAATTATTACCTTTATTTATTTTTATATTAAAATTAATAGTATTAGGTTTAATCAGATAAAATTATGTCAGAACACATACGTCAGAATTACTTTCAAAGCAATCTTGGGTTCCAGATCAAGCTACTTGTTTTTTGATGGTCAGGCTTTTAACCATTGTGCATTTTACTTAGCAAATATATAAACTTTTTAAGAGACAAGCAAAAAATCCTTTTATTATATTCACCAGAATTAAACACAGTATCCGATATGGCAATATGGTTCCGGTTTTTCATTTCCAAGTGTCATTCTAACAAGAGTCAAATATAATATTTGTGAGGTGCTATATAAATTCACTAATGAGAACAGTTGTGTTGTTTTAGCTTAAATTTTTTCTGCCTCACATTGTGCCTGAGAATTCTTTTTTATTCTTATGGTGTGTGTGTGTGTATGCATGCATGTGTTTGTGTGTGTTTAAAGTGTCCTGTTCTGATTCTGTTACCCTAGGGCTTGATTTTCTTTTGTGAGTTTTGATATTCCATAGAAAGAAGACTGCTTTCAACATGTAAATGCTTCTGCCACTTTACATTTAGTGAAGCAGGTCGTTTTAGCTTCCTTCCAGCAGTAAGATTCATTATTTTAGTGAGTTTTGACATAGGCTCTGATTGGTTAAAAAACCCATGTTCATCATTTGCAATTTTACTTTTGTCTTGGTATTAGGAAGAATATAGAACATATTCAGCAATGAAACCCTAGTCAAGTGATTTAATCTATAAGAAAAAGAAGCCTTACCTTGAAATGCTTTTAAATATGTTTTTTGTTTATTTAGGGGTTGGAGGAGGGAAAGGTCACTGTTAATAGAGAGCTTTAACCAATTCTGACAAATCTGTAAACTAAAATGATGGTTCATTATAAGATTATGAAAATTCCTAAAAAGGGCACAATGGAAATATTTAAAGTTTCTACTTTAGGATAAATGGTATTAAATCATGACCCTCATAGTCATCCTACATAAAGTTTCCTCTGGAAAGTGGTATCAACAACATTGACATATTAAAAAAAGAAAGATAAACCACTAGCATTTGATGAGTTAATGTGATAATAATTGGCATTATGCTCTTCATTTAAAAGTATTTAGAAAAATAGTAAAAACCTGCAGAAACCTAACACCTTTATATGAGGCTCCCAAGCTGTCTTTAAGACTGGCTGTACCTTAGTGGTCACATGAAGCCCCCTTTGTCATATGACTTTAGGGGCATGAACATATAACTACCCTCTTGGAAAACTGTATCTGAATTTAAGTTTTAAATGATACTAATTAAAATGGTACTAATTAAACGTAAATGGTACTAAGTACAATTGCTCTCACAAGAATAGGTACAAAATATTTTTGAAGTAATCTGCACTTCTCTAATTTAGGACTATGTTTCTAATTATTTTTGTATATTTGCTTGAACATTCTTGTTTTTCCTATCTTCCAAATGATGCTCCACTGGTTTTTTCTTTTTTTTTTAAATCTTTATTTTGGGCTGCGTTGGGTCTTTGCTGCTGCGCGTGGGCTTTCGCTAGTTGCGGCGAGCGAAGGCTACTCTTTGTTGTGGTCCGCAGGCTTCTCATTGTGGTGGCTTCTCTTGTTGCAGAGCATGGGCTCTAGGCATGCGGGCTCAGTAGTTGTGGCACACGGGCTTAGTTGCTCCGCGGCATGGGGGATCTTCCCGGACCAGGGCTCAAACCCATGTCCCCTGCATTGGCAGGTGGATTCTTAACCACTGCACCACCAGGGAAGTCCCATTCCACTGGTTCTTGTTTTGGATTTTCATATTACCATTACTCGTTTTAGTGACTCTAATTCTTATTGAAAACAAAAAAAAGCTACATACCCATTCCTAACAAAAAAATTGGACTTCCCAAAAAACATAAATGGACTTCATAGATCAAGAATCCCAACTTTGACAACCTTTAATAAACTTAGAAAATGATAACCCATTTGTCTTAATATATTTATTCTAATATTTTTTACAATATACATTTTTGAGTCTGCTAAATGCTGTGTGTGTGTGTGTGTGTGTATACACACACACACACACACACACACACACACACACATATATATTTCTGAGATTAAATCTGACCAGCTTCTAAATCTGAGACTTGGAAGATTTGGATATACTTTTCTCTTTATGTTAGAAAATGAAAGTCCCTTTGCACTCTGTGGAAAAATACACAACTCCCAGGCTTTCAAAATACTATATCCCATATAGTAGTATTTATTGATTTATTACAATATAACACAATTTCCACTTCATTGAGTGGACATTTATTACTATCTAGCCTTCAAGTTAATTTCAGTGATATTAGGTCAGTTTTAACTTTTTACACAAAATGTGAGCCCATATCCATTACTGTATGTCATTGACATATCTAAAGGTATAATCTGGCCATTGAATGTGAAAAGAGGTATGCTTTTTATCCCCTGTCAGTGCTATTAAACTACAGTATTTTTCACTTCCATAGTAATTTAACTGTATGTTTTTTACTTGATGTTTCTACTATGATTTTTTAAAAATTGAGCTTCATACTATGTCTGCCATCAAATTTTATCCAAAAATCTATCTCTGCCAGACTCAAATGGATACAATTATTTTCCTAGAAAAAATGTGAGCCTGGAATATGTCCACTTTGCTTCAGTTTGAACTAATCTAAGGTTTTACGATTTTAAAGTTCTCCATGGATATTCTCGGGCATGTCAGAGATCTTTTACCTTTGTTCTTCAGTATACGTTGCTGTGAGTTGGTTCTGGTTTGTTAAGCACTTTAAAGAAAGGGAAAACTTTAAATTCTATAGGGTTAAGAAAGGGAATCCTATAGAAGAAAATATGCTTTACTGTTATCCATGAATTTAATCTTTATCTTTTAAATATTTATTATTTATAATAAGTGAATTTAACAATGTACGTGATCAATAATGAATTTTTAAGTATAGAAAGATGTGTTGAGAACATGAACTGAACATTTTATGACTATTTGACCAATGTGAACCATCCTTGGCTAAAGAAATTTCATTTTCTAGCTCCTAAATCTTGAAATAAAGAATGTTTAACATAAAAACATCTTTATAATTGGCTCTAATATAGGCAGAAGGAGACCGAACACACAATTAATACAAAATCTCAATTTAGGAATGATTTCAGAAATTTCTGGAAAAACAAGTGATTTCACAAGAAAAATAGTAGTTGTTAGAGTATCTTGGTCTGATTTCTCTGACCTTTACTTGCACAAAGAAAGAAGTTATGAATGACTGTTGAAAGAAGGTAAAGTCCTGTCTGATCCAAAAAAAAAAAAAAAAAAGACTAAGCTTCCTGAAACACTATTTTTTATAATACAGTCTTAGGCCACCATTCAGTATGGTGTTAAAATAACAATCTGAACTCTTTTATTTAACTGAATATTCGCAAATAATAGATTTTCCTGTGACCTCACCAAGCTCTACAATGTCAAGGCTACCTCCTTAAGAAAGGAGGCAGAATTAATGCCCAAGCATTCCTTCCAGTTATATCTCACTTTGGCTTTCCTGTGTCCAAGGAAATACATTTCTGTCTGTTGTACCCTGCTTTGAGTGGCATTAATTTCTATTGATTGATTATTCCATTTCTAATTATTTCCATAAATGATACAGGGAAAAACATTAAATACATTTTATCTTCTGATTTGTGTCTGTAAGATATTTCAAGTAATCCACCTATTTGTTATTTGTGTTAAAATTTGACAGGTCAATTTGCCCAAATAAGGGTAACCTGGATGCCTCAGGATCTGAAAAAAATATCAAATGAAAAATGATTTAAGAGTTGGAAAAGGCATTTAATCAAAAATCATGTGACATAAAAACAATGAATTTTTATCATCTGGGATCCTAAATTCCTACTTCCAGCTCCACTATCTAGAGCCAAACCTGGCTAGTTCAAATCAGACAGGTTTAATTTTCCCCATATTGTGGAAGAGATACTCATATGCCTAAGAAGTTCAGTAAAAGACTGATGCAAAATAAAATCTAACCACATGGTGAGGGACATGAATATATCCTGATAAATTGTGGGAAGAAGGCAGAGGTTAAGCAAACAGTAAAATAGTGACCCCTGTCTGCTCATATTACCTATGTAACTTGGAAGAGAATTAAAAGTTATCAAATGCTTTATAGAACATTGTCTTTAATATCCTATTCAAAATCAGTGCTTCAACTTGTCTTAGTAACAGAATATGTATTCCCATTTCCCAAACCTATGTTATAGAAAGGCAGCAGGGCTCCATGCACTTAAACACAGCTGTACAATAATACTTATTGGTTTACTATTCAGTATTAGCCACCTGAATAGTATTTGGGATTTCTTAGAAGCTCTATTTGGTTTTAGTATATATTACACTAAAGACACAGAGTTAAAATGTTGTATTCTAAAGTCATTTGAAATAATTATCTTTTGTGCATGTGTGTTTAGGTCCCCAATATGATATGTGGTTGGATTAATTTATTTTAGTTAGTTTTCAATTAGAGGAAATTGCTTTCATAATTAATTTGGTTTTTATTTTTTTAATTGAAATACATTTGACATACATTGTTTAAGATGTACTACATGTTGATTTTTGATATATTCATGTATTGTAATATGACTGACATTGTAGTGATAATTAGTACCTCTATCACATCACACAAGTATTTCTTTAGTTGGAATAATTAAGATAAGTTTGTTGATTATAATACAGTATTGTTGTCTATATTGACTATACTGTGCACTAGATCTCTAGGGCTTATTTACTACTGGTTGCAAGTTTGTACCTTTCAACAACATCTATCCTATCCCTCCCACCTCCATTCTTAGCCCCATCCCCTGGTAACCACCATTTCACTCTGTTTTTACAAGTTTGGCTTTTGTAGATTCCACATATAAGTGATATCATATGGTATTTATCTTTGTCTGACTTGTTTCACTTAGCATAACATTCTCAAAGTCTATCCATGTCACACATGGCAGAATATTCTTATTTCTCATGGCTGAATAATATTATATATATATATATATATATATATATATATATATATATATATATATATACACACCACATCTTCTTTATTCACTCTTCCATCGATGAACACATAGGTAGTTTCTGTATCTTGGCTATTGTGAATACTGCTGCAATAACGTGGGAATGCATATATCTCTTCAATGTCATGTTTTTATTTGGGTGTTTACCCAGGAGTGGAATTGCTGGATCATATGGTAGATCTATTTAATTTTTGGATAAACCTCCATATTGTTTTCCATAGTGGTTGAACCACTTTATATTCCCACCAACAGTGCAGAAGCGTTTCCTTTTCTCTATATCCTTGCCAACATTTGTTATCTCTTGTCATTTTGATGATAACCATTCTAACAGGTGTGAGGTGATATCTTACTGTGGTTTTGATTTGCATTTCCCTGTTGATTAGTGATGCTGAGCATCCTTTCATGTACGTGTTGGCCATTTGGATGTCTTCTTTGGAAAATGTCTATTTAGTTCTTCAGGGCATTAAAAATTTTTTTGTTGTTATAGAGGTGTATGAGTTCTT
Source organism: Eschrichtius robustus (assembly GCF_028021215.1). NCBI lineage: Eukaryota > Metazoa > Chordata > Mammalia > Artiodactyla > Eschrichtiidae > Eschrichtius > Eschrichtius robustus. Next base: position 24,236,792 of record NC_090825.1, read on the forward strand.
TTTATATTTTGGATATTAATCGCTTATTCGATATACAGTTTACAAACATTTTCTTCCATTCTGTATGTTGTCTTTTCATTTTATTAATTGTTTCTTTTGCTGTGCAGAAGTTTTTGGTTTTATATAGTCCCATGTGTTGAATTTTGCTTTTGTTTGTGTTTTTGGTGTCATATCCAAAAACTCATTGCTAAGATCAATTATTTTCTTCTAGGAGTTTTGTGGTATCAGGTCTTACGTTTAAGTTTTTGAAATTTCAAGTTAATTTTTGTGAGTGGTGTAATACAGGGGTCCAATTTTATTTTTCTGCATGTGTTTATCCAGTTTTCCCAGCACCATCTGAGGAAGAGACTATCCGGTATTCTTGGTTCTCTTGTCATATATGAGTTGACTGTATATATGGGGGTTTAATTCTGGGCTCTCTGTTCTGTTTATTTGTCTATGTGTCTATTTTTATGTCAGCATCATACTGTTATAATCACTATAGCTTTATAGTATAGTTTGAAATCAGAAAGTGTGATACCATAATTTGGTTTTTAAATATGTAAAATTATACCATTCCAAAGGCAAAACTATAAAATGATAAATATTTAGAAAAAAAAAAACAACCTTATTTCTCTTCCTAGTCTCTCCAATCTATGTCTTTCACTCTTTAAAAGAAACAATTTGTATTATAATTGTGGTTATTTCAGTGTTTCCTTTTTCAAATATATATTTGCATATTTTCCTTCATTTCTTTCATAAAATGCAGCTAATATGTGTACATACACATACAAACTCTCTTCCACCTTTTCCTTGTCTTCTTAAGAATATTTGCATGAAGGTATGACTCCATACCAATGTATAAAAATTTTCCCCATTCATTTTTATGGATTCTTATATTCCATTGGGCAGGTATACCAAAACTTATTCATTCAAGCCCTTCCATTAATTTGGGGTTGTTTTAAAATTCTAATGTCATAAATAATGCCAAAATGAACACATTTGTGTATAAGTCATTCTTGGAGAAGAGATCAGTATTATCTTTTACAGCTTAGAATTTTTAATTTATTTTAGGTTTGAGAAGAGAAAATAAAATTTATATATTTGAGGTCAGTCTGTACAGACAAAAATGGTTAACAGGCTGATTTTATCTCTTGCAGCCTAGGTTAAGTTGGAGGTCCAATATTTAGGTGGACACTGTGATAATGCTTTTCTTGCATTAGACTTGTGTCTCCATTGTTACACTATAGTATTCATATATTGAGTAGAAGTACCCATATAATATTCATATACTGAGTACAAGTACCATAGAATAACTAGTCTAAAGATAGAAGTTATACAGTGTTCAATTGCCAAAGACACTCCAAAAGTGAGCATTAAATTCCCTAACATAAGAATAATGAGGTCATGGTGTTGAGTACAGAAATTCCCTATGCACTAAATAACTTGCAAGGTTGTATTTAGTGAATTCTTGATTTTATAAAAGGAAGTTTTCAAGAAAAGATCAAGAAACTGTTGCACAAATTTATATCTCATTATAAAAAGCAGAATGGGTAGATTCTTAGAATTGAAATTGGTAGGTGAAAAAGGTAAATGTATATATTGTTGATATCATCAAAGGATTATAACATTTTTCATTTTATTGTGGGAAAATGCCTATTTTCCCATAGTCTTGCCATTACAGTATATTCTCAAACTTAGATTTTGCCAGTCAGATAGGTAAGTAAATTTAATATTTATATGAGTTTAATATTTTAAAATTCTATATTCAGTTCTAAATATATACTTAATTTACATAATCTCATTTTCTTTATTGATATTACAGATTATAAGTGTGTGATATAAATTACAAATACCTTTCCTTTGTTTCCTATTTGTGATTTCCTTTTTGATTTTTATTTTTAATGCATGTAAAGTCTGATTTGGTTTGTTCGTTTGCTTTTTAAATGAGTTGTATTTATCAATCACTATTATTATTGCTTTGGAATTTTACAATGGTATTACTCATTCCAAGATTACAAAGGAATTTAACCATTTTTAACATCTGTATTATTTCACTGTTTACTATTTAGATCACTCATCCATCTGGAATTTATCCTTTATACAATACCATACAGGTTCAATTCTATACTCATCTGAATATCTATTAAATAATTTATTTAAAAAGTTAACCTTCTTTCATTGTAATGTGATGCCAAGTTTATCAGCTAGCAAATTTTACTATCTTCTGTGTATATTCCTGGTATTTTAAATTTTGATATGTTGCTCTCATATTTGTGCATTAATATCACACACAATTAATTATAGAGGCTATATGTTTAAATAGCTGGAAGAACAACCCCTAATATTGCTTTTCTACTTATTCTTTGTCTATTTATTTTGCTTATTCATGTTTTCCAAATGAACATCATAATCAAGTTAGCTGGCTCCATGAAAAGCAATTGTTGGAAATTTTATTTTATATGAATTTAATTAAATCTGTAAATTAGATTATGGAAAATTGAAAGTTTATGAAGTTACAAGTTCCTATTCAAGAGCATAGACATTTCTTTCTGTTTAATAATATATACTCTGCTTTCCGGTTTTGTACATTACTGTTTAGATTTGTACTGAGGCACTTTTCTGTAACTGTTTTTGGTTGTTATCTCAAATTGAATCTTCTCTCTCATTGTATCCCCTATTTACTGTTTTACTTTTATTGTCTCATTTCTGGTAGTTATTGTGTTGATATTGGTTTTATCCTAATATTCAATCATATACTCTGATGACGAATGTGGTTTTATTTCTTTTCTAACTATTTAGATTAGAATTGAATTTTCTTACCTAATTGCATTAGTTAATACCTCGAATGCTGAGTAAAACTGTACTAGTCATAGTGAACATCTTTGTCTTATTTTTTAGTGAGGTGTAAGGGTTTTGTTTCTGACACTTGAAAAACAAAACAAGTATTTTCCTTTTCTCTTGACAAAAATAGTAATTACATTTTTATTGACAGATGTTGGAAGAAGCAAAGCAAAAGGCTTTATTAAAGAAACCAGTGAGCTTTTACCCAAGGAATTTTTTTATACACAGGAATTTATCTCTCCCTATCAGAATCCATTTCAAATGGCAGAACAAATATAAAAATATTAAATCCACAATAGTTCTGGAATTAAAAATCAGAACCCATTAGTCCTTACTTTTAGCAGTATTTCATTTCTGTTAAGTTCTACAGCAAATCGGATCAGAAGGTGTTCAAATCCAAAGACCTATAAAATCTACCACTCAACACCAATAAGAAAATAAGTCCATCAAAAAAAAATACTCTTAGTATAATTCCTCATTATTAGCAAAATATATGTGAGAGAGTTGAGAGCTGGGCAATGGAATGAGCCTTGGATTTTCATTCCAAATAATTGACTAAAGAACAATGAAACCACTCTGATATAATGAATGTGAGAGTAGGATTAAAAAGTAGTTCCCCCTCTGTAAACAAAAGGGAGAGAGAATTCAATGGAAGAACCTGTTCAAATGTGAGTCCTCTCGACTCTCATGTAGAATCATGGAGCAAAGACATTTTATTTCTTATCAGAATTGTCTCCATACTCAGGAAAACATCCCTCCTTTAACTAAGGAAACTAACTAGAGTGATATCCCTCTAGATATCAGTGCTGATCAAGCCAAGGTCTGGATTACAATAAGAAAAACGTATATCTGAGGTAGCATAACTATCAAAGAAACGAAGTATCATACTTATCAAAGACATGAGCAATACTCAAAATATCTTTTAGAGAAAAGAATTTTTGAAAAGTACATACAGTATTATCTATATTGTATTATAAACAGAAAAGCAAAAATAGATGAGTAAGCATTTATTTTGGAAAGAGGCAAGTAGAGGTTTCAGATGATAAAGACAAATTTTTTTGATGTGGACCATTTTTAAAGTCTTTTATTGAATTTGTTACAACATTGCTTCTGTTTTATGGTTTGTTTGTTTTTTCTTTGGCCACGAGGCATGTGGTATCTTAGCTCCCTGACAAGGGATCAAACCCACACCCCCTGCATTGGAAGGCAAAGTCTTAATCACTGGACTGCCAGGGAAGTCCTAATAAAGACAAAAATGAAAAAAAAAAAATCTATATGTAGTGTGAATAACAGAATGCACAATCCAGAAAAAGAATTAGAAAGCCAGAAGGTAGTCAAGACTTATTTCTCTAACATACCACAGAAACAAATAAACACACAATATAGGAGAAATAATTATGGTAGAAAATAAATTCAGAGTTCTTCATATATACTTGGTAGGAAATACAGCAAAAATATATCAGACATAGAGGAAAGTAATATTTAATGTAATAGAATGTCAAAAAACATTCATTTTTGTTTGAGCTTTTTACAACAATCAAGTGGTCAAATGTTCCAGTAAAAATTTTACAATGTTGGCTTATACCCCTGTGGTGCTTGAATGGTATCAAAAGTAGATTATGCTGCTTCCTGACACTATAGATATAATCCTTCTAGAAAAGGAACATTAGCCTCTCAAACTCCTACATTACAAAGGGCTTAACAAAAGAGTTTGTTATATATGGGATACTGCTTAAAAATAATTTTCAAAATGAATAAATTCTAAAGATTTTTAAAATCTTGGAAATAGTATCTCAATAAATTTCCATGTATGTTGTAGTTCACACTACTTTTGATGTTTCATTTTTTGTTGTTATTTATCACTATATGAAACATGCCCTCATCCTTTAGCACAGCCTAAGGCTTTCTCTGGAAAAAAAGTGTTACAAGCAGCTTCCTCACAAACAGGAAAAATACTGCAAATTTGTGATTGATATTCTTAAAAAGGTATGTATTAGTGTGCTATATAGTACTAAAAATGTACCTTTATTACTAATTTAAGATGATTATTCTGTCAGTAATATTTATTGGGCCCTGAATTTTGAAGTTTTTGGTTATCTATGATTCATAAAGATAATTTAGAAATATATGAATTAATTGTAAAAAAAAAAAAATCATTTGATCTTTCCTAATTCTGAAACCATAATATTTTTAGACATCTTTAAAGCATGATAAGGAAATAATTTATAACTGTGAAAAGAATCATACATGACAATTACTTCTCTTAAACAGCCACATCACTAGTAATAAAAATACAATATATCCTACATTTAATAAGTATGTACTGAAGCTACTACTCTTAGCTTATTTTTTGCTTTTATTATTTGATAAATATATCCATTACTAACATTTAAGTTCACTTATCATTTTAATAGAGAAAAATGTGCCAGTCTACCCAATTTTTAAGGAACTAGAAAACATGAAGTGTGATATAAATACATTGATTATAATTAAAAACAGTAACAAGTTGTTCACCATCTAAATTATAATTTTTTCTTAATTTGTACAAATAATTTTATAATTTTTGCATTCTTCTTTTCCCGAGACTAAATAATTTTTATTTTCATTGTATCATTACATGATGAAGCAAAAAAAAAAAGGGGGGGGGGTAGGTGAATGTAACTTATTTTTTCCCATTTTAAAGGCAGGCTTATTGTGATTTAATATACCTAAAGTAAATTTCATCCTTTAAAGATGTACATTTCTATGAACATGTAGATACTTTTCTCTTACTAGTTAATGTTTCAGATATATTACAAAAACTTAAAAGGCCCAAAAGACAAAACTACTTCAATTTCCTACCCTCAATCCCCACAGCACATGCTCTTGTTTTTTCTTTATTACTTATTGAACAGGAGGGGACATCTGTCTTCTTACCGAACACTCTCCTGTCTTCCCCTCCACTTCCACTCCCTGGCTCTGGATCCCATTGTACCTGACATCTAAACAAAGTTATGCCATTATTTATTCTTTCTTTTCTTTTGTATTGCTACCTTTTTCTTCTCTACCATTTCTATTAGCATGTATACAGGCATACCTTGTTTTCTTGTGCTTCGGTTTATTGCCCTTTGCAGATATTGCATTTTTTACAAATTGAAGGTTTGTGGCAAGCCTCCATCAAGCAAGTCTATTGGCACCATTTTTCAACAGTATTTGCTCACTCTGAGCCTCTGCATCACATTTTGGTAATTCTTGCAATATTTCAAAATGTTTTATTATTTGTTACGGTGATCTTCAAATAGTGATCTTTGATGTTACTATTGTAATTGTTTTGAAGTGCCACAAACCACACCTATATGACAGCAAATTTAATCAATAAATGTGTGTGTTTTGACTGCTCCACCGATGGGCCATTCTCCATCTCTCCCTCTCCTTGGGCCTCCCTATTCCTTGAGACACAACAATACTGAAATTAGGTCAGTAAATAACCCTTCAATGGCCTCTAGGTTTTCAAGTGAAAGGAAGAGTTACATGTCTCTTACTTTAAATCAAACTCTAGAAATGATGCAGCTGAGTGAGGAAGGCACGTTAAAAGCAGATAAGACTGAAAACTAGGCCTCTTGCGCTGCCAGTTAACCAACTTGTGAATGCACAGGGAAAGTTCTTGAAGGAAACTACAAATGCTACTCCAGTGAACACAAGAATGATAGAAAGCAAAGCAGCCTTATTGTTGATATGAAAGAAGTTTTAGTGGTCTGCATCAAAAAATCAAACCAGTCACAACATTCCCTTAAGCTAAAGACTAATCCAGAGGAAGGCCCTAAATCTCTTCAATTCCATGAAGGTTGAGAGAGGTGAGGAAGCTGCAGAAGGAAAGTTTGAAGCTAGCAGAGACTGGTTCATGAGGCTTAAGGAAATAAGTCGTCTCCATTAATGTCACGTGCAAGATGAAGCAGCAAGTGCTGATTTAGAAGCTGCAGCGAGTTATCAAGAAGATCTAGCTGAGGTCCTTAATGAAGGTGGCTACCCTAAACAACAGATTTTCAACGTAGATGAAACAACCTTTTACTGGAAGAAGGTGCCATCTAGGACTTTCATAACTAAAGAGGAGAAGCCAATGCCTAGTTTCAAAGGACAGGCTGACTATCTAGTTAGGGTCTAAGGCAGCTGGTGACTTGAAGTTGAAGCCAATACTAATTTACCATTCTGAAAATCCTAGGGTCCTTAAGAATTATGCTCAATCTACTCTGCCTGTGCTCTATAAATAGAATACCAAAGCTTGGATGACAGCACATCTGTTTATAGCACGGTTTGCTGAATATTTTAAGCCCACCTTTGAAACCTATTGCTCAGAAAAAGATTCTTTTCAAAATACTACTGTTCATTGACAATGCATCTGGTCACCTAAGAGCTCTGATGGAGATATACAATGAGATTCATGTTGTTTTCATGCCTGCTAACACAACATCTATTCTGTAGCCAATGGATCAAAGAGAAGTTTTGACTTTTCAAGTCCTATTTAAGAAATACACTTCATAAGGCTATAGCTGACATAGATAGTGATTCCTTAAATGGACCTGGGCAAAATAAATTGAAAACCTTCTGGAAAAAATTCACCACATTCTAGATGCCATTAAGAACATTTGTGATTTATGAGAAAAGGTCAAAATATCAACAGCGGTTTGAAAGAAGTTGATCCCAACCCTAATGGGTGACTTTGAAAGTAGCAGGAGAACTGGAATTAGAAGTGGAGCCTGAAGATGTGACTGAATTGCTGTAATCTCAGGATAAATCTTTAACAGATAAGGAGTTGCTTCTTATGGATGAGCAATGATAGTGTTTTCTTGAGATGGAATCTCCTCCTGGTGAAGATGCTCTGAAGATTGTTGAAATGACAACAAAGGATTTAGAATATTAGATAAATTTAGTTGATAAAGCAGTGGCAGGGTTTGAGAGGATTGACTCCAATTTTGAAAGAAGTCTACTGTTGGTAAAATGCTATCAAACAGCATTGCATGCTATAGAGAAATTGTTCATGAAAGGAAGAGTCAGTTGATGTGGGAAACTTCATTGTTGTCTTATCTTAAGGAATGCCACAGCCATCCTAACCTTCAACAACCACCACCCTGGTCAGTTGGTAGCCATCAACATCAAGGCAAGACCCTCCACTAGCAAAAAGATTACAACGTGTTGAAGGCTCAGATTACGTTTAGCATTTCTTAGCAATAAAGTATTTTTCAATTAAGGTATGTACCTTGTCTTTTTAGACATAATGCTACTGCAACTTAACAGACTATAGCGTAAAAATAACTTTTATATGCACTGGGAAATTTTTTAAAATTTAGGATTCACTTTATTATGATATTTTCTTTATTGCAGTGGTCTGGAACCAAACCACAATACCTCCGAGGTATGCCTGTACATGTTCCATTCTCTTTGATCTAAAGACAAGCAATCACAAACTCTAAACCACAGAACCACATATACATCTTTAGCTCAAATCTAACTTGATGAAAGCATTGTTTCCATTTAGGGTTCTGACTGCTGACTGCCTAACCTCCCATTTAGTAGTACCTCACATCCTCTCCATTTTTCCCTGTCTCTCCAATGAAAATATCTACATCCCTTCCTTCAAGTAATTGCTCCCTCTTTCAATCCTTTCTTCCCTTGACTTATATAGCACTAGAGTCTGTCACTTCTCCTACAAATGTTTTGTCTGAACTTTCTATCTGATAGATTTCTTCTCCATGGTCTTATTTTGTAAATTGAGATTCTCATCTCACCAAAAATAGTTCAATGATGACAGAATGCCCAGATATTATGTACAGCATCTGGTAGAGTGTAGATGAGAAATATTTGTTGAAAGAGTAAAAGTAAAAAGAAGGAAGGCAGGCAGGCACACAGGTGAAGGAGAGGAAGAATTAATGAAGCTAATTTCCTAATTTTCCCATCAAAAGATAAAGTTTATTTCCTTTTCTTTTTAGAAAAAGTAAGTCTCTTTTTCTATTAATTAGTGTGACTGAATGTGCATATTGTCATTGCATTGAACCAAGCACTAGTTAGGACACAAAATTTTGTTTCCTGATATTGACAAATGGAAAATTTTAACTATTAGTGGCATATTTACTAAAGTCAGATATACAGAGTTCACAAGCTGTGTATTTTCACAAGGAAGGACACCCATCTAGCTATCAGTAGATGGAGAAATTGATCATAACTAGCATACCAGATTCTTCTCATATGAACCCTCCTGTGAACTAAACCTCATTCTCTCTAAAATAATTACTCTCTTCTTACTTCTACCAACAAAATATCCTTTAAATTTATATGTGTACTCATGCCTTATGTGTTCTTTTTTCTCTAGCTTCTTTTGGCCAACATTTAATTGGATATGGTGGTGAGATAGATCTATATTACTGTGTTTTGATAATTTGGCTTATGAATTGGCAGTTACCTAAGTGAAAAAGTGGTGCAGAGTATCAGACTCACAATGATGCATTTCCTTCTTTTAGGGCTTAGTCCATCAAATCTACTCTAGCTTTGTATCTCTCTGATGCCCACAAATAATATTCTTTTAATTTAACGAACTTACCTATTTTTTTTTCCAGCAGTTGAGTTAATCTGTTACAAGCTATTCCAGTATTGTAAAAAGCAGAAAATACCTAAATCCATTTTTACCTCCACAATTTTGCTATGTATCTTCCTCCCTGAAATGTTTCTTATGCAAGTCTTTAACTGCTTTGTGAAGTGACATCATTCAGTATGAGTAAAGGAAAGGCTGGTGTCAGATTTAATATAAAAGACATTCTTAGAAATAATACAGTGATGTATTCTTGCCCTTTGAGAAAGAAAAGCACAGCTCATACCAAAGAGGATTCAAACTTGCAGTAGGTTTAAGTCTAGAAAGCACAATATATCAGAGGCAACTTGCCCAGTGAAATGTTGTGAGTTTTATCATTGTCATAAATATTTCTAAGAAACACTGAAGGATTTGAACCAAAAAGGATAAGCTCTCTTCTATTTATAATAGTAATATGATAAAGAGGATATTGTATTGAAAACCTGGCTTTGCTCCAGTCATTATAAAAAGAAGTTGCAGACAGAAATACAGAAGGACTGAGAGAACCCGCACGAATATGATTGTTTTCTTTTTACTTTTATTGAGCATGCCACTCCCTCCTATAAGGATTTTACTTGTATTAACACCTTTGCATGCATTAACATTCTACTGTAGTTGTCCCCATTTTGCAGATAGAAAAAAATGGCACAGAGACAGACAAAGTCAGAGCTGGGGTTAAAACCAATTTCAGGGATTGTAACAGCTCTGACATACTAAAGCTGGCATTGCATTGAGACAAAATTCAACCAGTAAACTGACCCTTTGAGAGCAGATCTAACAAATGAAGTAATGAAACTAGAAAAGTAATGACCCAGTGGGGCCATAACACCAACATACACACCTCCAGTAATATCAATCCTAAGGGAGAATTCAGGAAGCATGAAGATTATCTACCTTGTCATCAAGTGGAAAAGGGGTTCCACTTATTTGCTGAATTTAATGAATATCTTTATTTACTAGCTCTTCAGTGCCAAGTTTTAGACTACTAAATTCAGTTGAAACATTTGAAAGGCTAGAAGGAAATAAAATAATATCTTAGTTTATGTTGCATTAAACTCCCTTCCCCAATAGTTATCAACTTGCAAGTCAAGTTCAAAGTAATTCTTTCTCAAAGTGTCTCCCCTCCTTGCATTGGCCTCCATGGAACTCACTCTATAAAAATCTGTGTCTACATATTTTTTGTTTCCATTTTAATGTTAATTCCAATCTTATAAAATAATATTCAAATAAATAAAAGGTATGGCTGTAACTTTCAGGCATATACCAACTATGAGATTTTAAGAATTATTGGCATTTATATGCCTGTAAAAAAAAAAAAAAAAAAAAAAAAGGAAGAAAAATTAGAGTTAGCAATTATAGTTCCTTTCACTGTCACAGATTTTAGATAACTGCTCCTACTCTTCTACAATTCCCCTCATTTCTATAAATTTCCATGTTTTTCATCTTCTTGGGAATTCATCCAGACCATTTATATATTGTTATTACTATAAATATATATAAATGTGTTAATAAAGAGTAACAATGAATTCATATATAAATAATGTTAATTAAAATACATAGTAGGCTTCTATTAATTTATAAACTTCATATGAGTAATATATTGTTAATGTCCTTCTGGAACATGGGTTTTTTTCGGTATTTTAATGTCAAGATGTGTATGTTTTATTTTTTATTTTTTTAAAGGAATCTCATTATCTTTATTTTTTTAATTTTTATTTATATTGGAGTATCATTGATTAACAATGTTGTGTTAGTTTCAGGTGTACAGCAAAGTGATTCAGTTATACATATACATGTATTAGTTCTTTTTCAAATTCCTTTCCCATTTAGGTTATTACAGAATATTGAGCAGAGTTCCCCGTGCTATACAGTATGTCCTTGTTAGTTATCTATTTTAAATATAGCAGTGTGTATGTGTCAATCTCAAACTGCCTATCTATCCCTCCCCCAACCCCTCCCTCCCCGGTAACCAAAAGTTCATTCTCTAAGTCTGTCAGTCTGTTTCTGTTTTGTAAATAAGTTCATTTGTATCATTATTTTAAGATTCCACATATAAGCGATATCATATTATATTTGACTTTGTTTGACTTACTTCATTTAGTATGATAATCTACAGGTCCATCTATGTTGATGCAAATGGCATTATTTCATTCTTTTTTTGTGGCTGGGTAATATACCATTGTATATATGTACCACTTCATCTTTATCCATTCCTCTTTTGGTGGACATTTAGGTTGCTTCCATGTCTTGGATATTGTGGACAGTGCTGCCATGAACATTGGGTGCATGTATCATTTCGAACCATGTTTTTCTCCAGACATATGCCCAGGAGTGGGATTGCTGGATCATATGGTAGCTCTATTTTTAGTTTCTTAAGAAACCTCCATACTGTTCTGCATAGTGGCTGTACCAATTTATATTCCCACCAACAGTGTAGAGGGTTCCCTTTTCTTCACACCCTCTCCAGCATTTATTGTTTGCAGATTTCTTGATGATGGCCATTCTGACTGGTGTGAGGTGATATCTCACTGTAGTTTGATTTGCCGTTTTCTAATAATTAGCAATGTTGAGCAACTTTCACGTGACTCTTGGCCATCTGCATGTCTTCTTTGCAGAAATGTCTATTTAGGTCTTCTGCCCACTTTTTGATTGGGTTGTTTGTTTTTTTTGATATTGAGCCACATGAGCTGCTTGTAAATTCTGGAGATTAATCCTTTGTCGGTCACATTGTTTGCAAATATTTTCTCCCATTCTATGGGTTGTCTTTTCATTTTGTTTATGGTTTCCATTGATGTGCAAAAGCTTTTGAGTCTAATTAGGCCCCATTTGTTTATTTTTGTTTTTATTTCCATTACTCTAGGAGACAAGGAAAAATATTACTGAGATTTATGTCACAAAGCATTCTGCCTATGTTTTCCCATAAGAGTTTTATAGTATCTGGTCCTACATTTAGGTCTTTTATCCATGTTGAGTTTTTTTTAATTTACATGAAGCTGTCCAGTTTTCCCAGCACCATTTATTGAAGAGAGTGTCTTTTCTCCATTGTATAGTCTTGCCTCCTTTGTCATAGATTAGGTGACCATAGGTGTGTGGGTTTATCTCTGGACTTTCTATCCTGTTCCATTGATCTATATTTCTGTTTTTGTGCCACTACCATACTGTTTTGATGACTGTGGCTTTGTAGTATAGTTAGAAATCAGGGAGCCTGATTGCTCCATCTCTGTTTCTCTTTCTCAAGATTGCTTGGGTTATTCAGGATCTTTTGTGTCTCCATACAGATTTTAAGATTTTTTTGTTCTAGCTCTGTGAAAAGTGTCATTGGTAATTTGATAGGGATTACATTGAATCTGCAGATTGCCTTGGGTAATATAGTCATTTTGATAATATTCTTCCAATCCAAGAACATGGAATATCTTTCCATCTGTTTGTGTCACCTTTGATTTCTTTCATCAGTGTCTTCTAGTTTTTGGACTACAGGTCTTTTGTCTCCTTAGGTAGGTTTATTCCTAGGTATTTTATTCTTTTTGAGGTGACGGTAAATGGGATTGTTTCTTTAATTTCTCTTTTCAATCTTTCATTGTTAGTATATAGAAGTGCAACAGACTTCTGTGTATCCTGCAACTTTTACTGATTCATTGATGAGCTCTAGTAGTTTTCTGGTAGCATCTTTAGGATTTTCTATGTATAGTATCATGTCATCTGCAAACAGTGACAGTTTTACTTCTTCTTTTATAATTTGGGTCCATTTATTTGTTTTGTCTTTTCTGATTGCTGTGGCTAGGACTGCCAAAACTATGTTGAATACAAGTGGCAAGAGTGGACATCCTTGTCTTGTTCCTGATCTTAGAGGAAATGATTTCAGCTTTTCAGCATTGATTATGATTTTAGCTCTAGGTTTGTCATATATGGCCTTTATTACGTTGAGGTGTGTTCCCTCTATGCCCACTTTCTGGAGAGTTTTTATTATAAATTGTTGAATTTTGTCAAAAGCTTTTTCTACATCTATTGAGATGATCGTGTGGTTTTTATTCTTCAATTTATTGATGCGATGTATCACACTGATTGATTTGCGGATATTGAAAAATCATTGCATCCCTGGGATAAATCCCACTTGCTCATAGTGTATGATCCTTTTAATGTGTTGTTGGATTCGGTTTGCTAGTATTTTGTTGAGGATTTTTGCATCTCTTTTCATCAGTGATGTTGGCCTATAATTTTATCTTTTGTGGTACTTTTGTCTGGTTTTGGTATCAGGGTGATTGTACCCTCACAGAATGAGTTTAGGAGTGTTCCTTCATCTGCAATTTTTGGGAATAGTTTGAGAAGGATAGGTGTTAGCTCTTCTCTAAATGTTTGATAGAATTTGCCAGTGAAGCTATTTGATACTGGTCTTTTGTTTGTTGGGAGTTTTTAAATCAGTTTCAATTTCAGTACTTCTGATTGGTCTGTTCATATTTTCCATTTCTTCCTGTTCAGTGTTGGAAGGTTGTATGTTTCTAAGAATTTGTCCATTTCTTCTAGGTTGTCCATTTTATTGCCATATAGCTCCTTGTAGTAGTCTCTTATGATCCTTTGTATTTCTGTGGTGTCCGTTGTAACTTCTTTTTCATTTCTAATTTTATTGATGTGAGCCCTCTCCCTTTTTTTTCTTGATTAGTCTGGCTAAAGGTTTATCAATTTTGTTTATCTTTTCAAAGAACTAGCTTTTAGTTTCATTGATCTTTTCTGTTGTTTTCTTCATCTCTATCACATTTATTTCTGCTCTGGTCTTTATGATTTCTTTCCTTCTACTAACTTTGGGTTTTGTTTGTTCTTCTTTCTCTAGTTGCTTTAGGTGTAAGTTTAGGTTGTTTATTTGAGATTTTTCTTGTTTCCTGAGGTAAGATTGCATTGCTATAAACTTCCCTCTTAGGACTACTTTTGCTGCATCCCATAGGATTTGAGATCATTGTGCTTTCATTGTCATTTGTCTCTAGGTATTATTTTAATTTCCTCTTTGATTTCTTCAGTGATCCACTGGTTGTTTAGTAGCATATTGTTTAGCCTCCTCGTGTTTGTGTTTTTATAGATTTTTTCTTGAAGTTGATTTCTAATCTCATAGCATTGTGGTTGGAAAAGATAAGCTTGGTATGATTTCAATTTTCTTAAATTTACCGAGGCTTACTTTGTGGCCCAGCATGTGATCAAACCTGGAAGATGTTCCATGGGCACTTGAGAATAATGTGTATTCTGCTGCTTTTGGATGGAATGCTCTATAAATATCAACGAGGTCTACCTGGTCTAATGTGTTATTTAAGGCCTGTATTTCCTTGGTTGTCTTCTGTCTGGATGGTCTGTCCATTGATGAAAGTGGGTTATTAAAGTGCCCCACTATTATTGTGTTAGTGTTGATTTCTCTCTTTATGGCTGTTAGTATTTGCCTTATATATTGAGGTGCTCCTATATTGGGTGAGCATATATTTACAATTGTTATATCTTCTTGGATTGATCACTTGATCATTATGTAGTGTCCTTCTTTGTCTCTTGTAAAAGACTTTATTTTAAAGCCTAGTTTGTCTGATATGAGTATTGCTACTCCAGCTTTCTTTTGATTTCCATTTGCATGGAATACATTTTTCCATTCCCTCGCTTTCAGTCTGTATGTGTCCCTAGATCTGAAGTGGTCTCTTGTAGACAGCATATATATGGGTCTTGTTTTTGTATCCATTCAGCCAGTCTATGTCTTTTGGTTGAAGCGTTTAATCCATTTACATTTAAGGTAATTATCAATATGTATATTCTTATTGCCATTTTGTTAATTGTTTTGGATTTGTTTTTGGAGGTCTTTTTTCCCCTTCCTCTTTTGTTCTCTTGTGATTTGATGACTAACTTTAGTGTTGTGTTTGGATTCCTTTTCCTTTTGTGTGTGTATCTATGTAGAACTTCAGTTTGCAGTTACCATGAGGTTTTGATATAGCAGTATATGTGTAAACAAGATTGTTTTATGTTGCTGGTCTTTTAATTTCAAATGCATTTCCAATATTTTCTATTTGTGCTCTCCTCTTGTCACAATTGCTGGTTTTGATATCATATTTATGTGTGGATGATTTCCTACCTTTACTGTATGTTTGCCTTTACTGGTGAGCTTTTCCATTAATAATTTTCTTGTTTCTAGTTGTGGCCTTTTACTTTCCACTTAGAGAAGTTCCTTTAGCATTTGTTGCAAAGTTAGTCTGGTGGTGCTGAATTCTCTTAGCTTTTGCTCATCTGTAAACCTTTGGATTTCTCCATTGAATCTGAATGAGAGCCTTGCTGGGTAGAATATTCTTGGTTGTAGGTTATTCCCTTTCATCATTTAAAAAATATTGTGTCACCCCCTTCCGGCCTGCGGAGTTTCTGCTGAGAAATCAGCTGATAACCTTATGTGAAATCCCTTGTATGTTATTTGTTGCTTTTCCCTTGTTGCTTTTAATATTTTTTCTTTGTCATTATTTTTTGTCAGTTTGATTACTATGTGTCTCAGTGTGTTCCTCCCTGGGTTTATCCTGCCTGGGACTCTCTGCACTTTCTGGTCTTGGGTGACTGTTTCCTTTTCCATGTCAGGGAAATCTTCAGCTATTATCTCTTTCAGTATTTTCTCAGGTCCTTTCTCTCTGTCTTCCCCTCTGGGACCTCTATAATGCGGATGTTGGTGTGTTTAGTGTTGTCCCAGAGATCTCTGAAACTGTATTCTTTTCATTCTTTTTTTTTTTTTTTTTATTCTGTTCTGCAGCAGTGATTTCCACCATTCTGTCTTCCAGGTCACTTACCTGTTCTTTTGGTTCAGTTATTCTGCTATTGATTCCTTCTAGTGTATTTTTTCATTTCGGTTACTGTATCGCTCATCTCTGTTTGTTTGTTCTTTAGTTCTTCTAGGTCTTTGTTAAACATTTCTTGTATCTTCTTGATCTCTGCCTCCATTCTTTTTCCAAGACCTCAGATCATCTTTACTATCATTACTCTGAATTCTTTTTGGGGCAGATTTTCTATCTCCACTTCACTTAGTTGTTATTCTGGGGCTTTATCTTGTTCCTTCATCAGGGACATATTTCTCTGCTATCTCATTTTATCTAACTTGCTATGATTGCAGTTTCCATTCCACAGGCTGCAGAATTGTAGTTCTTCTTGCTTCTGCTGTCTGCCCCCTGGTGGATAAGGCTGTCTAAGAGGCTTGTGCAGGCCTCCTGGTGGGAGAGTCTGGTACCTGCCCACTGGTGGGTGGAGCTGCATATTGTCCCTCTGGTGGGCAGCGCTATGCTCAGGAAGACTTTAAGCAGCCTGTCTGATGGGGGGGGTCTGTGTTCCTGCCTTGTTTGTTGTTTGACTTGAGGCATCTTAGCACTGGAACCTACAGCCTGTTGGGTGGGGCCAGGTCTTGGGGAGACATTGGTGGCCTCTGGAGGGCTCATGCCAATGAGTACTCCCTAGGACTGCCGCTACCTGTGTCTTCGTCTCTGCAGTGAGCCACAGCTGCCCCTCACCTCTGCAGGAGACCCTCCAATACTAGCATGTAGGTCTGGTGCAGTCTCTTATGAGGTCATTGTTTTTTTCCCTAGGTCCTGGTGAGCATGAGACCTTGTGTGCGCCCTCCAAAAGTGGAGTTTCTGTTTCCCCCAGTCCTGGGGAATTCCTGCTGGCCTTCAAAGCCAGATTCTCTGGGGGCTCCTCCTCCCATTGCCAGATGCCCAGGCTGAGGAGCCTGATGTGGATCTCAGAATTTTCACCCCTATGGAAGAACTTCTGTGGTATAATTATTTTCCAGTTTGTGGGTTGCCCACCAGTGGGTATGGGATTTGATTTTATCACAATTGTGTCCCTCCTGCCATCTCATTGTGGCTTCTTTGTCTTTGGATGTAGGATATCTTTTTTTTTTTGGTAGATTCCAGTGCTTTTTTGTCAATGGTTGTTCAGCAGTTAGTTGTGATTTTGATATTTTTGTAAGAAAAGGTAAGCTCACATCCTTCTACCCTGCCAACTTGTCTCCATCCGTGTATGTTTTATTTTACATGAGCATATTTTGATTTACTTATTTATTTTTCTACAAAGGGATATTGAAGTTTTGGCCATTATTTTAAATATGTGTCTCAATAATTTCATCATATATGGTTCTTCGGACTCATATGCACATTTCACTATGTACTTATAATTGCAACTGTTCTGCCATAAGGCCTGTGAATTTTCAAGTAGACTCTTTTATCAAGTTATTCTCCAACGTATTAAGTGATCTATGAGTACCCCTGTTTCTTTCTCTGTGTCAGTACTTCGTATTGGTGAGACTGTTGGCATATTGGGGTACTATATATACATATATATATATATATATATATGTATATATACACACATACATCTATTAATGGGTGTGACATGGTTATTTTTTATCTTGCATTTAACAAATTTTGTTTTTGTATGTTTAGTTAGCCATTAAGTTTTCCTATTATACAATTTGCATTCACAAGATATTCTTCATTTGTTCTTCTGTTGGATTTTGAATTGTCATCTATGAACTTCTGTAAATTCTTCATATTGCTGGATAGTAATCTGTTGTCACATTATGAGCTATTTGCACTTCTTTCTATTTGTTGCTAGTCTTTCAAGAGAAGGTTTTTTTTTTTGGTCAGTTTAAAAAATTCTTAACTCTCTTAATAACATATTTTTCTACATTCTGTCTAAATTATTTTGCTATTCATAGTCAAGTATTTAAAGAAAAATATATTTAACATGAGAAGGATATTTAATTATATTTATTTGCCATATGGATAACCAATTATCCTATTATGGTTTATCAAAAAAATCTTTTTTCCTACTGATTTGCAATGCCCAATATGCTGTATATCACACATACCATCTGCAGTGTACGTCTGTTTTTGAGCTACACATTCTTTTCCATGGGTATCATTGCACACCATGACAGTTTTACTATTCTAGCTTTAAAAATCCTACTTATCATTTTATGTTATTTAATTATTCTTGATAATTTATTTTAATAAAAATTTCATTACCACCTTATCAACTTATAAATAATGCACTGTTAGAGTTTTAAAAAGACTGGTATTGCATAATGACCTAAAGGACAAAATCCTTTGTATGTTTCTATCTTTAAGGAGAGGATTTCACACATACAAACTTACCTGTGCTTTCTGTCTTGTTTCCAGGTAAGAAAGTTCCTAGATATAAAAGTTTATTATTCGACGTGTCAAATATATATATAAAAACTTCAACTAAATATTAAAAAAACAAAAGTACCAAATTTTTCAAAACACGAGCAAAAGATTTGAAGAGACAATTCACAAGAATGATAAACAAATGAACAAAAAACACATAATTGGA
Source organism: Eschrichtius robustus (assembly GCF_028021215.1). Taxonomy (NCBI): domain Eukaryota; kingdom Metazoa; phylum Chordata; class Mammalia; order Artiodactyla; family Eschrichtiidae; genus Eschrichtius; species Eschrichtius robustus. The sequence goes on from NC_090825.1 coordinate 24,255,558, forward strand.
TGCTCAACATTATTCTTCAGTAACACAATTTAAATCCACACTAAGGTATTAGTACATATCTTTTATAATAACAAAACAAACAATGCCCAGAATTTATGAGGATTTAGAGCAACTAGAACTCTCATAAAGTCTTGCCAGGGATGTAAAAGGGTAAAACCACTTTGAAGAATTGTTTGGCAATTTTTGAAAAGAGTAAAACACAGTTATCTTGTGACACAACCATTCCACTCTTAAGTATATAAACAAATGAACTGACAAGGTATGATTTAACAAAGACTTGTACACGCATTTCTATAGCAGCTTTGGCTACAGCAACCAAAATTTAAAACCACTGAAATACCTATCAAAAGATGAATGGATGAACAAAATGTGTATCTGACAATGGGATAATACTGACCAATAAAAAGAAATGAATTACTTATATACTTGAAGACAGCGATAAGTTATATTAGTGAAAGACATAAATAAATACATATTGTATACTTCCGTTTATATAAAATTCTAGTAAGTACAAATTAACCTCTAGTCAAAAGCACAGCAGTTGTTGTTCCAGGCATGGAGGGTGGTAGGGATGGTCTACAAAATGTGAGTAACATTCTATATGTGATTGTGTCAGAGATTTCAGTGGACATTTGTGAAACTAAAAGAATTACTGAACATAAATTATACTTTGTTGAAATTTATTTTTAAAAATTAAATATTTTCTACCCTAAAATAAATAATTTTAAAATAAATCCATTACATATAAGTTTTACAAGTCTATTATCATAACATAAGCTTTAATAATGAAAACACATGAAAGATTATAACATCATTACTCTTGAGGAAAAGCAAATAAAAACACGAGATGCCACTTTTCAACTGTTAGAGTGTCAAAAACACGTGATTTTATATACAGAAAGTCATTTTTTATTTTAAATATACTGTATAATAAAACTAATTTCTGAAATGGCTGAAGCAATGTAACATTCAACTCCACAAAACCATAATTTACAATAAAAGATATAATTGTTAATATCTTTTTGAGTTTACATTCAATATATTTGAAGAGGTTTACATAATTTTTATTTTCTGAATTTTCAACATTTAAGGTAAGATAAAATTTATTCTCTACAGGATGAATATTTTCATACTAGAAAATCTGGCTGATCTGAAATATGAGGTAAAAAATTAATAAAAATACGACTATGTAAAACTGTCATAATATTAATGAAAACCAACCCTTTCTACAAAAAGGCCATCTGTGTAACATCCCATACAAAAAAATAAATTTTATTTTTTAATTGTCCTTCTAGACACAATGATTTTTTTCAGTATTTCATTGTTTTCAGGATTTTCAGTTATACTTTATATATGTGTTTTAATAAGAATTTTTAATCTAAAACCTGGCCATTTTAATTTCCCTGCTTTATCAAAAAGTTTACATTTTAATATAAAGTTTGGAATTCAATATATAAGTGAGAACATGGAAAACAATAAATTGTGATGCCCCCAAATTGTGTTTTTTCAAATAAACAGACAATAATGCTGTTAAATTCTGAAGTGACCCAGAATTTAAATGGTGCACAGTGCTTTTTCATTAAGATTGAAATCACTATGATCAATCTAATAACTAATAAGACCAAAGTTAAAATTTTAAATATTGCATTCCATTTCTAAAATATTTGTTAGAAATTCTAATTCTAAAGTTTTGGCTGAAGTAAATTTAAAAAATAGGAAGGAGCTTTAATTAAGATAAAGTGTATTTCATTCCAATATATGATTGCTAGCAGTTCTGGCTGTTGACCTAAACAAAAAGGTAAAATGAGGCAAGTTCAAAATTGACAAAACAAAAATGTGTTTATTTGGGAATAGTGGAGGAATTGTAATTCAGGACATGCAAATAGCAAGATACAGGCGAGTCAGCTGAGGGTTTGGGGTAGGCTGTAAATATGTGCAGAGAACGTAAAGAGGGGAGAGTTAAATGAGAGTTGGTTGAAATAAAAAACAAATGGAGAACTGCTTTGAAAATTCCCGGAGCAGACAAAACCAGTCCAGTCACACAAACAAAGCTCAATTCAGCTTATTTTCTGAGACCAACCTGATTGGGTCATTTCATGCCTCTGGTAAGCATAAGCAAAGCTTCTCAAGGTTGATATGAGGTAATCCCTGACCAACTCCCTGTCATTTAAGAAAGTACCAATATTATCAGTTTTCTGTAAATCAAGCATTTACAGGAAGTCAATCTCTCCTTAAGTTGTTTTTCCTGAGGGTACATGTGTGAGACTTTCCATTTTATATTCTCTGGTTCCATTCCTTCACATTTTCCCCTTTTGTTCAAGATCTTTTGCAAAAAGCATCTCTGATCAAGTATCATTCAGCTGTTAATTTTTGTCAAAGGTGTAGTTTTTTATAGGTGGATTGCATTATATGTCCCATGGATCGGAGGAGAGCTGTCCTCAGGTATTTTTCTCATGAAGCTGAGGAGGATCATGCTCAGGTGTCTTGTCCCACAGAGGAGGAAAATGATGGGGAGTTTCATTGGCTTCATTTGAAAGGATTGAAAAAAGAAGAATCTCAGTTATGTCTTTCTATGGTGGATGGTTTAGTTTCCATGGTCAGCCGAGTTTCAGGAAAAGCCTTTGAAAGGAAAATAATTTAAATTTGTACATACATTTGTGAGGAAGGTATTTGTTTACTATTACAAAACAGTGGAAATAAACTGATGACCAGAAGCCCAATGAAAGCTATTGATTGAAATATGCTTCTCAACCAGTTTCCCTAACTGTTTATGTTTAATAGATCAAAAATGTCCCAAGGTTCAGGAGCTTGGCCAACTTCTGCTTGGTATTGTCCTTTGTTATTTTTAGTTCTTGTGTTATTTTCCTGACCTACTGACAAAAAAATAACATTCTTGGTCAAGTAGGGCACAAGTTTCCCCCTGCTGAGCAATGAAGAGATTCAGGCTCTGAGGTTTTTTAGTACTACTTTTGAGAGGCTATTTATTTGGGTTTGTTGATATTTAAAAGCTTGGACAGAAGCATTGAAAGTGGTAGGCATAACTATAAAAGGCTTGTGAATTCGTTTTTCAAATTCTGCTGTTCCAACCTAAGGAAAAAGTTTTTGGTGAATGCATGCCCAAGCCCTTTCTATCTACTATATTGTTATTTGTAGTCATTCACCCGAACTATAACCTTCCCAGCTCTGATGTATCTTTTTAATAAGAGAAAAATCCCAGATTAGGTATATAAGAAGTAGAAGGAAGAGTTTTTCTAATTTTGGAATCATGGGTGAGGGCAACAATCACACAGTGTACCTTCCAATTAGGGGGAAGGATAGAGTATACATTTTTTTCCACATGAAAAAAAAATGCCCAATGTCTTGTAAGGGTAAGGCATAATTGGGTCCCTTTGCTTAGATTCCTTTTCCTGGAATGAAAGAAGGTGTCTCATGATCATAAATATACTTATTATACAGAGCACATGATAATCTGGTCCATTCACATTATGAGAATGTTTATTTGAGCACCTTAAATTTCTATAGATCTGAAGTAACAAGTGAACTGATCTAGTATAAGTAAGATTTTGGTGGAGGTCTGGAAGATCTTTAGGGGAGAAGCAAGTTTAATTAAGTTTCCACCATTCACCAGATTTTTGTTCAATTCCCAATAACATACCATTGAGTGGGAGAACATCAGCTTCTCTTTTCCCAGTATTATTACTGTTTTCATTTCCATTATGGAGTTACATTAAGGGAGGAGATGATATAAGCTTGTATATTCCAGTGGGGAGTGAATTCATGTTCCCAAAGATATATAAAATAGTACAGTTACAGTTTTTCAGTGGGAGATACCCTAGAGTTTTGCCATGCTCATCATTGTTTTTGAAACATAAAGAAAAATTTGGGACAAGAGTCCAGACCTGAGTGAGGGGCATTCCTTTACAAGTTGGGGGTACCCGATGGAAAGCCGTAATATCTGGTGCCAATCTTCTGGAAGGGAGAACATGTGTGGTTTCAGAGCTACCAAAGGAAAATCCTACATCTTTACCACGTATGTTTTACTGTCCTTCTAAAGACAGACGCTAGGCCATCAGTCCCTGTTCATCATGAGTATTGTTTGCTCTGGCACAAATGTAACAATCAGTAAGTTTAGCAGAATCAGAGAATTTTTGTAAGGTGTGGATACAAGGATGTGCTAAAGCTAAAGTAAAGGGCAGTAGGAAAACCAGGGAAAGAACAGTTTGAAGGCCTGAATGACATGATTTAACCAGATATAGAGTGAGAAGCCAAAAAAAAAAACAAAAAACACGTTAAGTTATGCAGGCCTGGTCCATATATCTTAGGTAAGCTGTCTACTTCATATGCCATCTACTTCAGTCCCTAGAAATTTTCAGCTTTAGGTCACCAGTTAGTATACATGTCTCTTCAGATTTGGGGGCTTCTTTAGTTGTGACACATGAATGCTTGATGTTTGGCTGCACCAGGATTAGTTAATATCAGCTAAGGCAGGGTCCCTTCCAGCAAGGTTAAAGAAGAGTCTTTTTGGAAATGTCTTTTCTGACAGATGAAACCTCTGGGCTGTAAGGTGTGATGTTTGACATCTTTGTCTCCTGGAAGTGCACTGTGGAAAGATTGCTCTATCAGAGCATGGTTATTTTCTATGGGCTTGATTAGGCCTTTGCAAAATTGAAAGATATCCTTCTTTATTAGCTGTGGGTCAAAAGAAGTGGGAGGCTAAGTGCATCAGCTGTCTGGTAATTATTTCAGAAGAAGCAGTCACATATCTTCATGAAAAACTTCAGTCCAATGTGAAAATATACAAACCATTAGCAGAACATTCATGAGTGGGGGTGATTGCATGAAATCCATTTCCCAAATCTCAGATGTTTCATTGGGTAAATGAAAATATCCAGGGATAGTTTGGATAGGTTTCCCTGGGTTAAATTTAGAACACATGGAACAAGCAAGATAAGCGCTTTCTGCAGCCTTATCAATGTTTCCCCACCAATATTGATTCATGAACATTATCATTTTATCAGTAGGCCAATGATTTAATTTAGGTATGATAGTAATAGAAATGTTAAATTTTCTAGAAGGACCGGTTTGTTACTGGGTCTGAACCAGAGTTTCTTTTCTTCATGATACCAGCAGACCTTAGATCTCCAATTTTCTTTTTCTTCTTCAGGGGCCAGTTGTTGTATTTCCCTGGTGAATTCTCTTAGGTTGTCACCAGGGGAAGTAGTTTTCTGGACCATGAGAGAGGTTGGGCCTGTGGATCCTATAAGAGCAGCATTTTTGCAGAGATATCAGTGAGGGTGGTTTCCAGAGAGAATGCCCAGGGACTTTAATAATAGCCAAAGCTGCATGCCAGAGTATAGCATCTCAAGTTTTGGACATAAGGACCATTTTAAAATTTGTCTCCACTGGAAGTAAAGAAATCATGTTTCTATAACATTCCAAAATCATGGGGTGCTGCAAAGGCATGACAAATATCAGTATAGATGTTTGCAGTTTTACCTTCTGCTAGAATACATGCTTGAATAAAAGTGTATCATTCAGCTTGTTAGGCTGAAGTGGACAAAGGTAGGGGTGCAGCCTCAAGGACCTCAAAAGGAGTTGATATTGCATATCCAGCACAATATTTACCGTTTTCATTTTTCAAGTAAGAGCCATCAGTAAACCATGAACAATCAACATTTGTCAAGTGGGTTTCTTATAAGTCATTACAAGGGGATGATAGGTGATTCATCAAACTCAAATAGATATGGGAGGTTTTGTCCATGGAAGGAGGAAAAGGAGTAACTGGATTGAGGTTGTTATGATGAATGAGAGTGATATGAAGGTTGGTTAGCAAGAGAATATTTTTTATACATTTTTATTGAAGTATAAATGCTTTACAATGTTGTGTTAGTTTCTGCTGTACAACAAAGTGAATGAGCTATATGCATACATATATCCACATATCCCCTCCCTCTTGAGCCTCCCCTCTACCCTCCCTGTCTCACAGATCTAGGTTGTCACAAAGCACCGAGCTGATCTCCCTGTGCTATGCAGCTGCTTCCCACTAGCTATCTATTTTACATTTGGTAGTGTATATATGTCAATGTTACTTTCTCACTATGTCCCAGCCTCCCCTTCCCCCACTGTGTCTTCAAGTCCATTCTCAACGTCTGCATCTTTATTCCTGCCCTACCACTAGGTTCATCAGTACCATTTTTCTAGATTCCATATATATGTGTTAGCATACAGTATTTGTTTTCCTCTTTCTGACTTACTTCACTCTGTATGACAGACTCTAGGTCCATCCACCTCACTACAAATAACTCAATTTTGTTCCTTTTTATGGCTGAGTAATATTCCATTGTATATATGTGCCACATTTTCTTTATCCATTCATCTGTCAATGGACATTCAGGTTGTTTCTATGTCCTGGCTATTGTAAATAGTGCTGCGATGAACACTGTGCTACATGTATCTTTTTGAATTATGGTTTTCTCAGGGTACATGCCCAGTAGTGGGACTGCTGGGTCGTATGGTAGTTCTATTTTTAGTTTTTTTAAGGAACCTCCATACTGTTCTCCATAGTGGCTATATCAATATATATTCCCACCAACAGTACAGGAGGGTTCCCTTTTCTCCACACCCTCTCCAGCATTGTTTGTAGGTTGTTTGTAGATTTTTTGATGATGGCCATTCTGACCAGTGTGAGGTGATACCTCATTATAGTTTTGATTTGCATTTCTCTAATGATTAGTGATGTTGATCATCTTTTCATGTTTTTGTTGGCCATCTGTATGTCTTCTTTGGAGAAATGTCTATTTAGGTCTTCTGCCCATTTTTGGATTGGGTTGTTTGTCTTTTTGATATTGAGCTGCATGAGCTGCTTGTGTATTTTGGAGATGAATCCTCTGTCAGTTGCTTCATTTGCAAATATTTTCTCCCATTCTAGGGTTGTCTTTTTGTCTTGTTTATGTTTTCCTTTGCTGTGCAAAAGCTTTTAAGTTTCACTAGGTCCCATTTGTTTATTTTTGTTTTTATTTCCATTACTGTAGGAGGTGGGTCAAAAAGGATCTTGTTGTGATTCATATCATAGAGTGTTCTGCCTATGTTTTCCTCTAAGTTTTATAATGTCTGGCCTTACATTTAGGTCTTTAATCCATTTTGAGTTTATTTTTGTGCATGGTGTCAGGGAGTGTTCTAATTTCCTTCTTTTACATGTAGCTGTCCAGTTTTCCCAGCACCAATTATTGAAGAGGCTGTCTTTTCTCCATTGTATATTCTTGCCTCCTTTGTCAAAGATAAGGTGACCATGAGTGCATGGGTTTATATCTGGGCTTTCTATCCTGTTCCATTGATCTATATTTCTGTTTTTGTGCCAGTACCATACTGCCTTGATTACTGTAGCTTTGTAGTATAGTCTGAAGTCAAGGAGCCTGATTCCTCCAGCTCCATTTTTCTTTCTCAAGATTGCTTTGGCTATTCGGGGTCTTTTGTGTTTCCATACAAATTGTAAAATTTTTTGCTCTAGTTCTGTGAAAAATGCCATTGGTAATTTGATTGGGATTGCACTGAATCTGTAGATTGCTTTGGGTAGTATAGTCATTTTCACAATGTTGATTCTTCCAATCCAAGAACATGGTATATCTCTCCATCTGTTTGTATTGTCTTTGATTTCTGTCATTAGTGTCTTATAGTTTTCTGCATACCGTCTTTTGCTCCTTAGGTAGGTTTATTCCTAGGTATTTTATTCTTTTTGTTGCAGTGGTAAATGGGAGTGTTTCCTTAATTTCTCTTCCTGATTTTTCATTGTTAGTACATAGGAATGCAAGAGATTGCTGTGCATTAATTTTGTATCCTGCTACTTTACCAAATTCATTGATGAGCTCTAGTAGTTTTCTGGTGGCATCTTTAGGATTCTCTATGTATAGTATCATGTCATCTGCAAACAGTGACACTTTTACTTCTTCTTTTCCTGTTTGGATTCCTTTTATTTCTTTTTCTTTTCTGCGTGCCGTGGCTAAAATTTCCAAAACTACGTTGAATAATAGTGGTGAGAGTGGGCAACCTTTTCTTGTTCCTGATCTTAGAGGAAATGCTTTTAGTTTTTCACCATTGAAAGTGATGTTGGCTGTGGGTTTGTCATATATGGCCTTTATTATGTTGAGGTAGGTTCCCTCTATGCCCACTTTCTGGAGAGTTTTTTATCATAAATAGGTGTTGAATTTTATCAAAAGCTTTTTCTGCATCTATTGAGGTGATCATACGGTTTTTGTCCTTCAATTTGTTAACTTGGTTTATCACATTGATTGATTTGCCTATATTGAAGAATACTTGTCTTCCTGGGATACACCCCACTTGATCATGGTGAATGATCATTTTAATGTGTTGTCGGATTCTGTTTGCTAGTATTTTGTTGAGGACTTTTTCATCTATGTTCATCAGTTATATTGGCCTGTCATTTTCTTTTTTTTGACATCTTTGTCTGGTTTTGGTATCAGGGTGATGGTGGCCTCTAGAATGAGTTTGGGAGTGTTCCTCCTTCTGTTATATTTTGGAAGACTTTGAGAAGAATAGGTGTTAGCTCTTCTCTAAATGTTTGATAGATTTAGCCTGTGAAGCCTTCTGGCCCTGGGCTTTTGTTTGTTGGAAGATTTTTTTTTTTTTAATTATTTGCTTTATTTTTTTTTCTTAATTTTGTTTATTTATTTATTTATTTATTTATGGCTATGTTGGGTCTTCATTTCTGTGCAAGGGCTTTCTCTAGTTGTGGCAAGTGGGGGCCACTCTTCATCGCGGTGCACGGGCCTCTCATTATCGTGTCCTCTCTTGTTGTGGAGCACAGGCTCCAGACACGCAGGCTCAGCAATTGTGGCTCATGGGCCTAGTCACTCCGCGGCATGTGGGATCTTCCCAGACCAGGGCTCGAACCCGTGTCCCCTGCATTGGCAGGCAGATTCTCAACCACTGCACCACCAGGGAAGCCCTGTTGGAAGATTTTTAATCACAGTTTCAATTTCACTGCTTGTGACTGGTCTGTTCATATTTTCTATTTCTTCCTGGCTCAGTCTTGGAAGGTTGTACTTTTCTTAGAATTTGTCCATTTCTTCCAGTTGTCCATTTTATTGGCATATAGTTGCTTGTAGTAATCTCTCATGATCCTTTGTATTTCTGCAGTGTTAGTTGTTACTTCTCCTTTTTTGTTTCTAGTTCTGTTGATTTGTGTCTTTCCCTTTTTTTCCTGATGAGTCTGGCTAATAGTTTATCAGTGTTGTTTATCTTTTCAAATTAGTTTATAGTTTTATTGATCATTGCTATTGTTTCCTTCATTTCTTTTACATTTAATTCTGATCTGATCTTTATGATTTCTTTCCTTCTGCTAACTTTGGGGCATTTTTTTTCTTCTTTCTCTAATTGCTTTAGGTGTAAGGTTAGGTTGTTTATTTGAAATATTTCTTGCTTCTTGAGGTAGCATTGCTATAAACTTCCCTCTTAGAACTGCTTTTACTGCATCCCACAGATTTTGGGTCATCCTGTTTCCATTGTCATTTTTTTCTAGGTATTTTTTGATTTCATCTTTGATTTCTTAAGTGATCTCTTGGTTATTGAGTAGTGTGTTGTTTAGCCTCCATGTGTTTGTATTTTTTACAGATTTTTCCTTGTAATTTATATCTAGTCTCATAGCTTTGTGGTTGGAAAAGATGCTTGATATGATTTCAATTTTAAAAAATTTACCTAGGCTTAACTTGTGACCCAAGATGTGAACTATCCTGGAGAATGTTCCATGTGCACTTGAGAAGAAAGTGTATTCTGTTGTTTTTGTATGGAATGTCCTATAAGTATCAGTTAAGTCCATCTGGTCTAATGTGTCACTTAAAGCTTGTGTTTCCTTATTTATTTTCTGTTTGGATGATATGTCCATTGGTGTTAGTGGGGTGTTAAAGCTCCATACTATTATCATGTTAATGTCGATTTCCCCTTTTTTGGCTGTTAGGATTTGCCTTATGTATTGAGGTGCTTCTATACTGGGTGCATAAATATTTACAATTGTTATTTCTTCTTCTTGGATTGATCACTTGATCAATATGTAGTATCCTTCCTTATCTCTTGTAATAGTCTTTATTTTAAAGTCTATTTTGTCTGATTTGAGTGTTGCTACTCCAGCTTTCTTTTGAGGTCCATTTGTGTGGAATATCTTTTTCCGTTCCCTCACTTTCAGTCTGTATGTGTCCCTAGGTTGGAAGTGGGTCTCTTGTAGACAGAATATATACAGGTCTTGTTTTTGTATCCATTCAGCTAGTCTATGTCTTGGTTGCAGCATTTAATCCATTCATATTTAAGGTAATTATGGATATGTATGTTCCTATTACCATTTTCTTAATTGTTTTGGGTTTGTTTTTGTAGGTCCTTTTCTTCTCTCATGTTTCCCGCTTAGAGAAGTTCCTTTAGCATTTGTTGTAGAACTGGTTTGGTGGGGCTGAATTCTCTTAGCTTTTGTTTGTCTGTAAAGGTTTTAATTTCTCCATTGAATCTGAATGTGATCCTTGCTGGTTAGAGTAATCTTGGTTGTAGGTTTTTCTCTTTCGTCATTTAAAATATATCCTGCCAATCCCATCTGGCCTGCAGAGTTTTCTGCTGCAAAATCAGCTGATCACCTTATGGGGATTGCTTTGTATGTTATTTATTGCTTTTCCTTTGCTGCTTTTAATATTTTTTCTTTGCATTTAATTGTTGATAGTTTGATTAATGTGTGTCTTGGTGTGTTTCTCCTTGTGTTTACCCTGTACGGGAATCTGTGCTTCCTGGACTTGGGTGGCTATTTCCTTTTCATGTTAGGGAAGTTTTCGACTATAAGCTCTTCAAATATTTTCTCAGACCCTTGCTTTTTCTCTTCTTCTGGGACCCCTATAATTCGAATGTGGGTGCATTTAATGTTATCTCAGAGGTCTCTAAGACTGTCCTCAATTCTTTTTTTTTTTTTAATTGGAGTAAAATTGCTTTACAATTTTGTGTTAGTTTCTGCTGTACACGAAGTGAATCAGCTATATGTATACCTATATCCACTCCCTCTTGGGCCACCCTTCCCCCCTCCCCCCACCCATCTGGGTCATCAAAGAGCACTGATCTGAGCTCCCTGTGCTATACAGCAGGTTCCCACTAGCTATCTATTTTACACATGGTCGTGTATTTATGTCAAACCTAATCTCCCAGTCCATCCCATCCTCTCCTTCCCCTACTGTGTCTACATGTCCGTTCTCTTCCTCTCCATCTCTATTCCTGCCCTACAAATAGGTTCATCTGTACCCAGCAATCCCACTACTGGGCATATACCCTGAGAAAACCATAATTCAAAAGGACACATGTACCCCAGTGTTCACTGCAGCACTATTTACAATAGCCAGGACCTGGAAACAACCTAAATGTCCAACGATAGATGTCCTCAATTCTTTTCACTCTTTTTTCTTTATTCAGCAGTTATTTCCACCATTCTATCTTTCAGCTAACTTATCTGTTCTTCTGCCTCAGTTAGTCTGCTACTGATTCCTTCTAGAGAATTTTTAATTTCAGTTATTGTGTTGTTCAACAGTGTTTGTTTGTTCTTTATATTTTCTAGGTCCTTGTTAAATGTCTCTTGAATTTTCTCCATTCTCTTTCTGAGATTTTGGATCATCTTTATTATCATTACTCTGGATTCTTTTTCAGGTAGACTGCCTACCTCCTCTTCATTTGTTTGGTCTGGTGGGTTTTTACCTTGCTCTTTCATCTGCTGCATATTTCTCTGTCTTCTCATTTTGTTTAATTTACTGTGTTTGGGGTCTCCTTTCTGCAGGCTGCAGGGTTGTAGTTCCTTTTACTTCTGTTTTCTGTCCCCACTGGCTTGTGTAGGCTTCCTGGTGGGGGGGACTGGTGCCTGCGTTCCGTGGGTGGAGGTAGATCTTATTCTTCTGATGGGCAGGGCCACATCTGGTGGTGTGCTTTAGGGTGTCTGTGAGCTTAGTATGTCTTTAGGCAGCCTGTCTGCTAATGGGTGGGGTTGTGTTCCTGTCTTGCTAGTTGTTTGTCATGAGACATCCAGCACTGGAGCTTGCTGGCCATTGGGTGGAGCCAGGTCTTTGTGTTAAGATGGAGACCTCTGGGCGAGCTCTCACCGATTAATATTCCATGGGGCTGGGAGTTCTCTGGTGGTCTAAAATCCTGGACTCAGCTCTCCCTCCTCTGAGGCTCAGGCCCGACCCCCAGCTGGAGCACCAAGACCCTACAAGCCACACGGTGTGGAAGAAAAGGAAGAAGAAAACAAACAAACAAACAAAAACAGAAAAACCCCAAAAAACAAAAAAACGAAAAAACAAAAAAAAACCATAAAAAAACCCCAAACAAACAGACAAAACCCCAAGACAACTGGTAAAAGCAAAACTAAACAGACAAATTACACAAAGAAACATACACACACGCACTCACAAAAAGAATAGAAAAGGAAAAAAAAGGGAAAACAAAAAAGAAGAGAGCAACCAAACCAATAAACAAACCCCAAAATGAAAACAAACACTAAAAACTACAAAAAACATAAAACCAGAAACAAATCAAATGCAGAAAGCAAACTAAAAAAAGGCAATGAAAGCATAAAACTAACCCACAAAAAGGATCAAAAATATGCAAAGACGAAAGATGAAAACAAAAGGAAAAAATATAAAACAACAAAGTAGTAAAGTAAAAATAGAAATATGTAAAATATAGTTAAAAATAAAATTAAAAAAAGCAAAACAAAGGAAAAAGCAAACACGAGGAAACAACAGTGTAATGAAAAATTACAACAGAAATAGGAAAAAAATAAATAGAATAAAAATATATTAAAAATAAAAGCATTAAAAAAGTAAATAAAAAATTAAAATTAAAAGAATAATAAAAAAAGAACTGAACAATGACAACAAAAAAAGTAGCGATGTTTTCCTGTGGCCTTAGCTGTCAGTGTCCTTGCCCCCGTAGTGAGCCACAGCCAATCCCTGCCTCCACAGGAAGTCCTCCAGTACTTCTAGGTAGGTCTCTGGACCTACTGTGGGGCCAGCTCAGACTCTGATCTGACCTTACTCCCACATGTACTTGCCCCCAAAGCCCACAGCCTCAATTGTGGGAAAACTTGTTGTCTATTCAGGTATTCTACAGATGCAGGGTTTGCCAAGCCGATTGCAGGAATTTAATCCACTGCTTCTGCAGCTGCATGGGGAGATTTCCCTTTCTCTTCTTTGGTTGCACAGCCCCTGGGGTTTAGCTTTGGTTTTGGCCCCTCTGGGAGTGGGCTGCCCTCAGACAACTATTCCCCACACAGGCAAGAGGGTGCAAAAGCAGCGGCTGATTAGGGCTCACTTGCTCACTCAGGCTGGGGAGAGGGAGGGATATGGCAGTCACAATCGGGATGTGCAGGGAGTGCCTGCTGTGGCAGAGGCCAGCATGAAGCTGCAAGAGCCTGAGGTGTGCTGTGCATTCTCCCGGGGACATTGGCCCCAATCGCAGGACCCTCAGCAGTGGTGGGCTCCACAGGCTGCTGGGAAGCTGTGGGCAGTGACCTGCCTTGCACACAGGACTCTTGGTAGCAGCGGTGGACGGCAGCCTCTGGGGTCAGATATAACAGCCACAGCTTGTGCTTGTGCTCATGTAGGTGTTGCCCTGCTGTCTGTGAGTGCGTGAAGCAGGAAGCTCCTATAGAGGGCCACTCCTCAAGCACCCTGCAGCAAAGCTCTCTTGCCTCTCTGGCAGGCTCAGGCTTTTTCCCAGACTCCCTGCTGACTAGCTCTGGCACACTAGCCTCCCCCAGGCTGTCTTCATGCAGTCAACCCCAGTCCTCTCCCTGGGTTCTGACCTCTGAAGACCAAGCCTCAGCACCCAGCCCCCACCTGCCCTGGCGAGTGAGCAGACAAGCATCTCAGGCTGGTGAGTGCTGGTTGGCACCGATCCTCTGTGCAGGAATCTCTCTGCTCTGCCTCTGCACCTCTGTTGCTGCGCTCTCTTCTGAGGTTCCAGAGCTCCCCCGCAGTCCCCACCAGTGAATGGTCTTCCTAGTGTGTGGAAACTTTTCCTCCTTCACAGCTCCCTCCCAGAGGGGCAGGTCCCATCCCAATTCCTCTGTCTCTTTCTTTTTTCTTTTGCCCTACCAGTTACGTGGGGATTTTCTTGCCTTTTTGGAAGTCTGAGGTCCCCTACCAGCATTCAGTAGTTGTTCTGTAGGCACTGTTCCACATGTAGATGTATTCTTGATGCATTTGTGGGGAGGAGGGTAATCTCCATGTCTTACTCCTCCGTCATCTTGCCGGTCCTGCAAGAGAATTTCATGAGAAGTAAGACAGCTAGCTGAAAAATGTTGGGAATGATATGAGTTCAAGAGAGCTTTGACAGCGGTCAAAGAGGATCTTAAGACTATTTCTTCAGTGGCCTTTACTAGAAAGGCAGTAGCAGGTATAGCCCTAAGGCATAAGCGTAACGTTGGGTCATGGGATCTAATTGTTGGTTGTAATAACCTAGATGTTGTGGTAGCCCCCATGTTTTGAGTAAGTACTCTGAGGGTATTACCCTCTTTTTCATAAACAAAAAGGAAAAAAGGATAGTTTATAGTTTGTATATCCAAGGGCAAGAGGATTTATTAAGCTTTCCTTTAAGATTTTAAAGGCTAGATCATCTTGGTTTTTCCAGATAACAGGGTCAGGTTTAGTAGTTTTTAGTAAGATATACAAGTCTGGGCCATTAAAGAGAAGTTTGGAATCCAATTGTGACAATAACCAGCTAGCCCAAGAAAACCTCTTAATTGACATTTGGTTTTAGATTTGGGGAAGCTCAAGATGCCATGAAACCTATCAGCATCTAGGTGTTATCCTTGTTCTGAGATTAAATATCCTAAATATTGGATAGAGTTGTAACGGTGAAATCTGTCATCTTGTGGGGAGGCTTGAGAGGGTGAGCAGAGAAGTAAATCATCTACATACTGTAGTATGGTAGAGCCTCCAGAAAATTTTGTATCATCGAGGTCAGCATTTAAATTTTGTGAGAAGTAAGAAGGACCTTTAGAAAAACTGTGGGCCATTTCTGTCCAGATATATTGTTGTCCTTCCAAGGTAAAAGCAAGAATATATTGGCCAGCCTTATCAACTAGAATGCTGAACAATGCCTTGCATGAACTGATCACGATGTAAAATTTGCTTTCAGTAGGGAATACTGCTAATAATGTATGGAGATAAGGAACAACAGGATGGTGAGGAATAACAATGTTATGTATTGAATGGAGATCTTGAACAAATCTTTATTCTTGACCATTACGTTTTCTTATAGGTAAAACAGGGGTTTTACAAGGGCTACTGCAAGGGATAATAAGTTCCTGTGCTTTATAGTCTTCTATGATAAGTCTTATGCCCTGTAAAGCTTCTTTGTTTATAGGGTATTGATTAATTTTGGAGAGAGGTTTTGAGGGATTGACTTGGATCCTAACATAGTGAAAAGCAATATGAATTCTGTCTATGTCTGTGGAAGATTTTGCTCATAGACTAGGGGACACTAAATTTAATAACAGAGATATATCTGAAATTTGTTCTTCCATGGCTTGTAAAGTACATGTGAGAGAGAAAAGGTTTGGATTTTCTTGGGGCTTAGATTCAAGGGACTTAAATTCAAGAGATTTTAACAAGATGTATTTCTCTCTTTCAAGAGAAGGAAATGGCAGCATGATATTTTTCTAGGAAATCTCATCCTAATTGAACAGGAGCCTAATCACTGAGGAGAAACAGGTGTTTATCTTGCAAAGGTCCCAAACAAAAGGGTATAGATTGAGAAATAAAGACACATTGTGGTTAATTTGAACTCCCCACTGTTTGAAGGGACTGTTTATTTGTGGTAGGGTTGAGAACTGATAGAGTAGCTCCTGTGTCAACTGATATGTAAGGGGTTTTTACTGGATCTGGAGAGTAGTTTCCCCCAGCCTATTTAATGGTAGAATGGGAAGTAGTCTATGTGCTTCTTTGGAGTCCCATCACTGGGATGAGTTTGACCCTTGGCTCTTGGAAAGCTGTAATTGTCTAGACTTTTAAAAAAAATTTGTGGCAGTCTCTCTTCCAATGGCCAGGTTTTGTTTTTGTTTTTGTTTTTTAAACAATAATGACAAAATCAGTTAGGAAGAGTCTGCTTGGGAGATTCCATCTGTTGAAGTCGGAGATGTAAAATTTTAGTTGCCCTTTTTCTGGAATCATCTTCTGGGGTGTGGGTTAACTGGTTAGCTACATTGACAAGTTCAGGGTGGACATTATTTTTCATTCTGTGTGGGTTCTCTTGACTAACAGAGATAGATCTCTGTTTTAACTAAAACATTGAATTAAAGGCCACCCTGCTAGATGCAATGTATATAGGGAGTCCATATTTTCTTTAAAAACAATTTGGATTCTGCTGTAGTAATCATGAATAGATTCAACAGGCTTTTGGGTGCATGCGTTAATTTTGTTCCCATGTACTGGCTTATGGAAAGCCCTCAGGATGGCAAGATGTTGCCTTGGGGTATGGCAGGAGCTTGGTCATATAAAAGAGCTATTGGCTGACTGACTTGGAATTTCAAAGATTGTTTGGGGCTTTCCCAATTAGCAGTTTTCATTCAGTGTTGGGCTTGACCTCCTCCAGTAAGCATGTGGATTAACTGATAAAGATCAGAGAAATCAGGTTAAGTTTGAATTATAATATTGATTTGGCAAATCTATGAGGATCCCCAGTTACCTTGGGAAAATAGTTTACTATAGCTCCAAGTTCAGCTTTGGTCCGTGGAACAAAATTAATTAATGGTTTAGCAGGATCCTCAGAAGACTTAATTTTTTTTTTAAGATTTACTTATTATTTATTTATTTCTATTTATTGTTGGCTGCATCAGGTCTTTAGTTGCAGCACGCAGGATCCTCGTTGAGTCATGCCGGATCTTTTGTTGTAGCATGCAGGCTTCTCTCTAGTTGCATGTGGGTTTTCTCTCTCTAGTTGTGGCATGTAGGCTCCAGGGCACGTGGGCTCTGTAGTTGTGGTGCATGGGCTCCAGAGCACATAGGCTCTGTAGTTAGCAGCACGCAGGCTCTCTAGTTGAGGTGCACGAGCTCAGTAGTTGTGGCGCATGGGCTTAGTTGCTGCATGGCATATGGGATCTTAGTTCCCTGACTGGGGATCGAACCCGCATCCCCTGCGTTGTAAGGTGGATTCTTTACCACTGGACCACCAGGGAAGTCCCCAGAAGACCCAATTTTAAAAGGGAAAGTTTTAATTGGCTCAGTTGGTAAAGTTTACTCACTAGAGAAAAAGGGGAGTTTAGATAAAGAAGGGGGGTTTGAAGAAGGCAAAGGTGGATATAGAGGGGGTGGAGTAATGGGTTTAGGGGAACCTTGGCTCATGTCACCAAGGAAGAGGCCTTAGCTGCCTGTTTATCTCCTTTGTTTATTTCTTTCAGTTAACTTAGAAATAATATTTTACAAAGAGGTAATTTTAAAATCCTGAATATATTTAGAAGCCTCTAGGTACCAATTAAAATAGTTATCCCACTCAGATTGTTTAGTTCTATTGCCGCAGTCTTTCTAGTCTGGAGAAAATCATGTTCGGGCAGACTGAAAGTTCTTCATAACAGCCATTGGAGTTCTACTTTACCTTTAGTAAGACTGGACCATCTAGTCAAAAATGCGATGAGGAGAGACCATAATTTTTTAACATAAAATCAGTTAGGATTCCTGAAGAGCACTGGGGTGACTGGAATCTCATATCTCAGAGGTTTTGTTGAGAGCAAAAGAAAAATTCCTAAATAGCCTAATGGGTGTGCTCAGGGTTGGGAGTTATGTTTTGTTTTACAGCGTGCCTTTCATGGGATATATACTGTCTTTCTCTTTTTTTTCTCCTGGAAGACAGCGTTTGCCCTAGTTGTTCGACCTGTGACCAGTTGTCCCTTGTTACATGTAAATTGTCTTGCAGTTGGCAGATGACCTAATGTCAGTCTGGCCTGCCATTTGTGACCAATGTCTGTGACCAATTTGTGCTCTCACATAAGTCTTTGCCTTAGAGAGCAAAGTCTCTAAAGGGAGGTGGCGAGCACTCTAATAGCATTTACTTGCTCAACCCGTGCCCACTGATAGAATTTTTAATTTTTGCTCTCTAGCATTCCAAAGGAATTACACTGAAATTCTAGCATGTTTCCTACAAGAAAACAAACAAGTACTCACCAAAAAGGATAAAACCTTTAAACAGACCCTTAACAAAGTCAGGAAGCTCAACCAAATGGAGGGAGACCGGAATCCGAGAGGAGAATCGCCAAGTCAAAAGTAGACAATGACTCACCGAAGCAATGAGCTCAAGGGCTTTTGTGTGGGTACTTCACACAATTCCGAGGGTCATTGTCCTTTGGGGGTCATCTCCTTTGGAGCCCACTTCCAGTGCCAAGGAATGTCTACCTAAATAAAAAGATAAAATGAGGCAAGCTCAAAATTGTCAAAAAGCCGAGTTTCATTTAGGAATAGCAGAAGAATTGCAGTTCAGAACACATAAACTGTAGCAGGCTGCAGATGAGTCTGTTGAGGACTTGGGATGTGCTGTATTTATGGACAGGGAACATAAAGAAGTGAGAGTTCAGTTAGAGTCTGCTAAAATAAAAAAACAAATGGAGACCATCTCTGAAAATTTCTGAGGAGACAAAACCAGACCAGTCCCACAAACAAAGCTCAGTTCAGCTTAATTTATGAGACCAACTCACCCAGAGTCATTTCTTGTTCATGCCTCTGGAAACCATAAGCAAAATTTCCCAAGGTTCCCTGACCAACTTCCTATCATTTAAGAACATTCCAATACTATCAGTTTTCTGTAAATCAGACATTTATGGGAAATCAGTACCTCAGTTCTTAAGTTTTGTTTTCCTGAGGGCACATGTAGAAGATTTTCCATTTTATGTTCTCTGGTTCCATTTTAGATTGAAATTCTTTCACATGGCATATGTAGGACTTGGGGGTATTAAAAATGGAAAATAATTTTGGAAGATTATTAAAACTTCTTTTTAAGAACAATTGGAAAAAATGAGTCAAATTATAACACACATACCATAAAAATGTTTTAAAGCTCACATTTTTTTCCTGTGGTATTGTTTTGATATTGCTTTAAAAAGGTGAAAAATAGGCTCTAAAGTTTTTCAAACGGAGAGTTTTAGTCACTTATTTTAATTGCAATCACATAAAAAAAGAAAATAGACAAAATGACCTTACCATGCGTTCCAGCTTTATGCTTCTTTATAGCTTCAGAATAAATATGTTTTGATTATTATCCCTTTATAAATAGCAAGTGGGAGGATGAGTATTGACATTCCATGCATAGTAATCAAGGTAATATCTATTTTATGAGGGTACAATTCTTAATTAAGGTTGGTCCAAGTGGGTCACCTTAGGAAAATAATGAAAAGCCAAAGTGCCAGTGCTCAAGGTTGTACTACCTTATAAATAGTTTCTTATTGGTTCCTGCTCTTTATATTACTAGTATGGCTATCTTTACATGATAACAAAAATTTTATTCTCATTTTCAAGTGAGGTTTTTGTTGTTGTTGTTGTTCAACCCTTATAAAAATACCTAATTATTTAATAGATATTCAGAATAACATTGGATTCTATCAAGGAAAGAAAAACAGTGGACAAGGCAAAAAATATGTATGATTTTCCAATATCTCCTAATTTCCAACTTTCTCTTATTAGATAATCTCAAACTGTGGACATATTCTCTTAGAGTAGACGTATTCCTTTATGAGTTATGTGTCTGGTGATAAGTTCAGTGCTTTTGCTTGGACTATGGCTTGGTCACATTGGGCCCACTTATTTTTAATGCCTATTTGTTGGAAGATAAGGAATGAAGTTAGGTGTCACACTATCACTCAACCAGTAGGCCATTCCGCCCAGTGTTAAAACTGGGGCTCAGTACTCTCCCATCATCTATTGCTTCCTAATAAATAAGTCATTGTTTTGAAGGTTAGATTTTATAGGTTTATTTGATCAGTTTCTATTTAACTATATCGGTTTATTTGATGTAGTTAAATAGAAAAGGCTATGTAAAGGTTTTTTTCCAATGCCCCTCATCAGACCCTGTACCTTTAATTGGCTTAGGGTTTATCTAGAACTGAAAGCTATTAATATCTTCATTTTAACAA
Organism: Eschrichtius robustus; assembly: GCF_028021215.1. Classification (NCBI taxonomy): domain Eukaryota; kingdom Metazoa; phylum Chordata; class Mammalia; order Artiodactyla; family Eschrichtiidae; genus Eschrichtius; species Eschrichtius robustus. The sequence goes on from NC_090825.1 coordinate 24,275,704, forward strand.
GCAAACAACTGTTTAGGAATATTAAATAATTGCCAAATAAGTAACTAAATCAACCAGCCTAGGATTGTTTGTCTCAAAGATGTCAATGGCTACATTCAGTTAGTGAGTAAATCATGAACAGATATTAGTCAAGATACTATTATAAGAAAGAAAGATGAGAGAGATATAAGATTAATGAACCCTCTGCAAAAGATTCAAATGCATGGATATCTTAGAAGGAGTCTGGTTTCATCACTGTGTATAAGCCGATTTAGACAACTTTTATTGCTTTACCTTAAAGTGATTTAAATCCTAAAGGGTAGAAGAAAAGAAGTAGAACATTTATCTCCCTTCTCCCCCCATCTCTTCTGGTACCTATGATCAGAAACTTTGACAGAAGTTTGATATGATAATATGATAGAAATAATACATAATAGTTTCACAAAACTTGCTTCACATGTCCTGTTTTGGATTCCAAAGAAGAGTTTTTTGATGATTATTGCAAAACAGGAAAGTTTGGATTGTGTGTTTCTACAATAAGTCTAAAGAAAGAATGTGATGTCATTGACGTTTTATGTTTTCATCTTTATGATTTTAATTTGCTTTCAATTTTTAAGATTTTAACTTTAAAAACCTTTGCTCAAGGGAGAAATTCTATAACTGCTTTCTTGGCTCTCATGTTGTTCTACAACTTTTAGATGCATGGAGGAAGAGCAGGGGAGAGTATGAGAAAACAATCAACTTGCTCACACAATCAACAGAAGGCAGATGGAAGCAGGTTATGAAAAAAGGAAATGCATTGGATATAGAGATAGTAATTGTCAGCCCAGCCATTGATGGCTAGCACTTTATGTATTTTTTGCCTTGATAGGATGAAATGTAGTTGCCATAACATTTTATATACATATCATTTATATGCATTCAACACTTCTGCAGATAAAATTAACTTATTTGAGTCTCTTCACACACTGAATTATATATCAGTGTTTCCATTTTCTTGTTGTGGAAACAGAAGTTCAGAGAAATTTAGCTACTTACCCTAGGAAGCATAGCTGGGAAAATATGGAGCTCACCTCATTCCAAGTATCTCTTTCTAATTCCTGAAGGCAACCGTTCATTCATGAACGGTACCTGAAAAGTTATTGTTTTGTAGAAGAATGCTGTTGGAAAGAGGGCAAATTCTGTTGTATAATTTTATTTTATAAATACCTGGGAAGGATAGAAGAAACTATGTATCACAAATATTAACTTCCCAAAGAAAAAAAAAGTACAATGTTTGCTTTCAAGTATAGGAATAAACACAAGAAAGATCCTATTGCCAGAAGAACCCAACTTTGTGCCAAATGTGCTTTACACTTATCAGAAACAGTTCCTCATTCACAATGTAAAAATGATGTTATTATTTTAGTTTGTATATAACAGATGACATAAGGAGTGATTTTGTGACTAATTCAGGCCTCCTGATTCTTTTTCCCACCCAAATTCATACGTTAGGCCATTTAATTTTTGCAGATCTGCTGTTTCAAATTTTACAGTTCATTTTCAAGTTAGAAAACATACTGTTGTTTCCTATTTCTTCCTGAATATATTTGTGTTAACTTTTTGTGCAATAATGAATCACTTTTTGACACATTCCAATATTTCTTTCTCACATGCCTTTCCTTTTTTCAGCTCCAAATAATGAAATCATCACTGACCCCAATGGCATTCATTTCTACTCTGATTTGTGTGAAGAACTCTTAGATTGAAGTTTTACACTGTCAACAACTAGAGGGGTTTGCTATGATCTTGTCACAGTCTATTTGTTTTGCACTGTTTCTCTTCCCTCCACACATTCCTTCAATGTAATTTCACTTGAAAATATGGTTAGTGGGCTGCTTTACTTATTTTTATAGATCATCAATGGAAATATTAACTCTGACAGGAATAAATATAGGGCTCGGCACCACCCTACAAGATACTTGCTATCTTGAGTTTATTATTTACCATCATTCATTTTCAAAATCTGCCAGTTGCTTTTATGAAGTGTGTGTATATATTTTACTCTAAGACCCTCCCATTAAGTTTGCTATAAAAATTTAAGCTCATCTGTAATTTGACACATTTATAAGAAGGGAAGAAAGTAGCTGAGTCTCTTCAAAATCAGACTCAACTTCTAGGGCTGAGAAGCAGTTTGTTTGTTTTTTTTTTAACCAGGTGATACAGGTTTGGCTGGGTAATTTTAGAAAGGCACAAATAGTTGTTTCTTGTATTGAAAATGTTGTTGTATGCCTACTATAATATTCCATTTTCATGGTTAGGTATTATTTACTTTAAAGAAAACTCAAGCTTTTAAGCACTTAAAAAATCTAAGATTAGTATAAAACACCAGTAGATTTTTCTTTCCAAAATGATCTTCAGAAGTCATTGTTGGCAAACTTCCAAATACAAATTAAATAACGGATTTGTATGACATTTTTATCATATTAATTATATATTCTTTTGGTGCACACTGTTTTGTACATTATATGTCTGTTGCCAATGTCTGTGGATGGTATAAAGTTGCAGAAAAGTTTAAGTGCCAAGTTTTAAAATGGCTCTGAAAGTTGTAGAAAATGACCATTGAGAATCATTCTCTGAATATTTACCAATTGAACAATAATAGAATGTTGGATTTGGAGATAATCATAAAGATTTAATTTAGGCCAGAGTGTTTTGTTTTTGTTTTGCAGAAGAAGAAAGTGATCTACAACAGGGAAGTGCATAGATTAAAAAATATGTAAACACTACATCTCAGACTAGAACTCAGGTCTGTAGAACTCTGATGTGCACCGTCCAAACTGTTTAACTGAAAAAGCCTGTTTATTATTTTTCTGTTGCTGTGTTACACGTGAGCACCAACTTGGTGATTTTAAACAATCTGCGTTTATTATCTCTCAGTATTTGTGGGTCAGGAGTCCAAACATGGCTTCCCTGGCTACTCTGTTCAGGGTTTCAAAAGGTTACCATCAGGTTGTTAGCCAGATAACATCCTCATCTGGAGGCTCAACTAGGGAAGAATCCACTTCCAAGATCATTCACGTTGTTGGTAAGAGTCATTATCTTGTGACTGTGTAACTGAGGGCGTTGGCTTTCTGCTAGTCCTAGGCTGGAGGCCACTCTTAAGTCTTAGAAGATGCTAAACGTTCCTAGAGGCCATCCACAGTTCTTTGGCAAGTGGGCTTCCTCCGCATGACAGCCTACTTCATCAAGCCAGCAAGGGCAATATCTCACCTCAAGGAGGTCCCAGCGCTTCTTTTACGGGCTTTCATCTGATTAATTCTAATAGAATTTATTGGTGATCTTAATTACATTGGCAAAATCTCAACTTTGTCATCATACTCTGTTAGCTAGAAGCAAGTCACAGATCCCACCCACACCTAAAGGAAGTTATAAAAGGCATGAACACTAAGGCATGGGAATCATGAGGGGCCACCCTAGTATATGTCCACCACAGCTTGCATCTTGGATCCAAACCACATTAAAGCAATCTACTGAAACACTGGCACAAATATCACACACAGAAAGCATACATAAACCTTTGACTTTCCCCCAATAATTCAAGAAGACTTCCTGTATCTATATGCATTCCCTACCTTCTCTCAAAGATCAAATCCAGTCTACCTTGTTCACAATCTCATCTTCTCTTTGTCTTGAGAATTTGAGAGAATCTATTTTCCTCTTCCTTTCTTCTTTCTCCTTCAACTGAGTTAGGCATTCAAATATATTATACATCAGCCCTGTCCAATAGAGATATCATGCAAGCCACATATATAGCTACATTAAAAAGTAAAAACAAACATGTAAAACTAATTTTCATAATATATTTTATTTAATTCAACATATTAAAAATATTATCACCTTGATATGCACTGAAGGTATGTGTAAGAAACAATTTACATTATTTTCTTCTTACCAAGTCTGCAAAATCTGGTATGTGTTTTACATTTATGGCACATCTCAATTTGGACTTTTTCCAGTTCTCAACAGGCACATGTGAACAGTTTCTACCTTACTGACCAGTGTAGCTCTTTTTTATTAAAAGCATCATTATAAAAAATCTTCCTCCAGCCATGGCCATAGTGATTGGCTCTCTATTACTATTCTCGAAAATGTTTTCTACAAATAACTTCTACTTCCTAATCTATCAATTACTCTTTTACCCTTTCTCAGCTGGCTTCCACCCTTACAAATCCATCATCACTACTGCTGCTAATATCTCCATGTTGCTAAACCAAATGGAAAGTTTTCTAACTAGAATTCTCATCATCTTGTTGCACAGTTGATGTCTTATTTCCTTAAAATTTCTTTCTCTTTAAATAATGTGTCAGCACTCATGTCTAGTTTTATCCCTCTATCACTGATATCTTCTTAATCCTGTCCTTAGTAATACTTAACAAACCAGGTTCAAAACAAAACTCTTACTCTTCCCTAAAACCTGGCCCCCTTCTATTCCTAACCAACAAATGGCATAGCTATTGGCCCAGGTGTTTATTGTATCATTCTCTGTCTCTCTCTTGCTATCTCTTTGTCTCTCTCTCTCTACATATATATGTGCACTGTTTAATTCAAGAAATATTTGAGTTTGTACTTTTGTACTATTTGTCAAACATCATTCTAAACGGTAAAAAGACAGATAAGGACTGCTAAGGATTGATTTCATGTGCATATGCTATAAAGAGCAAGAGAGAAAATAATTATATATGTGTTATAATGATTAATATTATCATAATGATATAGACATAATATTGTAATTATATAATTTCATATAGAAAAAAATAATTAAAACAGGATATCAGTATGAGAATGACTGTGAATTAGAATTACAGTGTATGGTTTGGTCAAATAGTCCAAATTATCTCTGTGTGTGTGTGTGTGTATGTGTGTGTGTGTATATATACCACAGACAACAGATAGCATATTTGTATATAAATACTCATGTGTGAATAGACATATCTTCTCATGTATATAAATACTCAAATGAATACTTATATTCATATATAGGTGTATGTATGTACTAACTTAGTTCTCACACTAATCATATGAGAAAAAAGTTCCCCACTTACAGAAAGTCAAGTAATATCTCTCCTACAGTCATATTGCTGTAAATGATAGGGCCTGGATTTGAATCACCCTTCTACTCAGTGGCATACTAAAGGCAAGGTAATGGGGCAAAGGTCCTATAATGGGAGTAGTCATGCTCTGGGTGCAGAAATGAAGGGGATGCATTGTCTGCATGTAAAAACAATAATAAAACCAAATAACGCTAGTCTACTTTTTGTTATCAGCACTACTGATAAATCTAAACAGAATTATTGTCAGTGACAAAATACTATCACCTGCCAAAAAAACTTTTGTTGGTGTCCTAATTTCTAAATGATTGTTGTCAGTAATGTTGATTTTAGTAATATACAGGCAGGTTATATTTATACATTTTACTTATTCCTTAATAAATATTATAATTTACATGAAAACTGATTTAGAGGATCCCCAGTTATAAGCCTCTCCCACACATTACCACTTTCAACTATAGACCTTTGTTTTCAGAGCCAGTACATAATAATTTGAAACCGTTCCACTTGGTTTCAGTCAGTTGCAGTTCCTGGCCCCACACCCTATAGTCTGATATTTTAGTGTGCTTAAGCAGTAGTTTTCAAAGAAAGGATAATATCTCAGTGTTCATAAAGATGAAGAAACAATTTGCACTAAAGCTGTCAGTATATGTGCAAATCATTCTCTGAGCTTTGTGGAGGTTATTCTTTTGGAAACACTTCTTTATATTTGTTTAAACCACATTATTAAGGTTTCATTTATATATATGAAAGCTGTTCGTATTCAGTGTATACAATGTGATGAGTTTAGAGATAAATATTCATCTGTAAAACCATAACCACAATATGTGACATAAACAAACCATTATCTCCAAAAGTTTCCTCATGATCTCTTTATTATTACTGTCATTGTTCTGTGGTAAGAACATTTAACCTAAGATTTACCCTCTGAGAAATTTTGAAGTGTATAATATGGTATTGTTAACTATAGGCTCTATAGTGTGCAGTGGATCTCTAGTAGTTATTCATGTAATTGAAACGTTGTATCCTTTAACTAATGCTTCCCCATTCACCCCTACCTGTAGCCCCTGGGAACAATTATTCTACTCTCTGCTTCTCAGTCGACTATTTTAGATTCCTAAACTAAGTAGTATAAAGTAGCACTTGTCCTTCTGTTTCTGGCTTATTTCATTTAGCATAATGTCCTCCAAGATTATCCACATTGTTGCGAATGACAGGATTTCCTTCTTTGTTAAAGCTGATTAATATTCTGTCATATGTACATACTCTATTTTCTTTATACATTCATCCACAGGTAGGCACTTAGATTGTTTCCATATCTTGGCTGTTGTGAATAATGATGAAATGATCAAGGGCGTTCATATATCTCTTCAAAATCCTGGTTTCAATTCCTTTGGATATATAACCAAAAGTGAGATTCCTATATTAGATGGTAATTCCAATGCATGCACAGAGAATAACTTTCCATTTATTAGTGTCTACTTGAATTTCTTTCAGCAGATAGTTTGCTCTTAGTGTATAGAAATGCAATTGGATTTTCTATGTTGATTTTGTATAATACAACTTTACGAATTTGTTTATTCTAGCAGTATTTTTTGGTGGAATTCTTTAGGGTTTTCTATATATAAGATCATGTCACGTGCCAACAGAAATAGTTTTACTTCTTTCCAATTTGGATATTTTAATTTCTTTTTCCCATCTAATTGCTCTGGCTAGTTATTTTAGTACTATGTTGAATAGAAGTGGTGAGAGTGGGTATAATTCTATGGTTATAGATCTTAAAGGAAAAGCCTTCAGTTTCTCACCATTGAGTATAATTTAGCTGTAAGCTTATTATAAATGACCTTTATTATGTTGAGATAAGTTCCTTCTATACCTAATTTGCTGAGAAATTTTTTTATCATGAAAGTGTGTTGAATTTTTTCAAATGTCCTTTCTGTATCTATCAAGATGATTATCTGATTTTTATCCCTCATTCTGTTAATGTGGCATATCACATTGACTGTTTTGTGTATATTGAATCATCTTTGCACCCTAGGGATAAATCCCACTTGGTTATAGTGTATGATCCTGTATGTTTATGTGGTGTTGAATTCCATTTGCTAGTATTCTGTTGAAAATTTTTGCCTACATGTGTATCAGGGATATTGGTCTATAGTTTTGTCTTCTTGTGGTATGCATTAGTATCAGGGTGATATTGGCCTCACAGAATGAGTTTGGAAGTGTTTGCTTTTCTGTTTTTTGGAAGAGTTTAAGAAGAATTGCTATTAACTCTTCTTTAAATGTTTGGTAGAATTCACCTGGGAAGTCATCTTATCCTGGGCTTTTCTTTGTTGGGAAGTTTTTGATTACTAATTCCATCTCCTATGTTGCTGTTGGTCTTTTTAAGCTTTTTATTTCTGCTGGATTCAGTCTTTGGTAGGTCATCCTATGTGTTGGCATATAATTATTTATAATAATTTGCCTTGATCTTTTTAAAATTTCTGTGACATCTGTTGTAATGTCTGCTCTTTCATTTCTGATTTTATTTATTTGAGTCTTTTCTCTTTTTTTACGTGGTTAGTCTAGCTAAGTTTCTATTAATTATTTTTATGTTTTCAAAAGTTCAGCTCAGTTTTAGCAGTTTTTTCTATTGTTTTTCTATTTTCTATTTGCTTTCTTTCTTCTCTATTTTTAAATATTTCCTCCCTTTTGCCAAATTTGAGCTTAGATTGTTCTTTTTCTAGTTTCTTTACATGTTGAGGTGCAGTTAGATTGTTTATTTGAAATTATTCTTCTTTAAGTGTACATGTTTATTACTATAAACAATCCCTTTTAGTGCTGTATCCCATAAGTTTTGATACATTGTATTTTCATTTGTCTCAAGATTTATTTCTGTTTTGATTTCTTCTTTGATCCAATGGTTATTCACGAGTACACTGTCTAATTTTCATGTATTTTTGAATTTTTCTGTTTCCTCCAGTTTGATTTCTAGTTTCATTCCATTTTGGTTGGAAAAAGATATGTGAAATGTTTTCAATCTTATTAAATTTGTTAAGACTTGTTTTGTGACCTAGTATGTGATTTATCCTGGAGAATGTTTTGTGTGCTGTTGAGAAGAATGCATATTCTGCTGTTGTTGAGTGAAATATTCTGTGTACATCTATTAGGTAAATTTGGTCTATAGTATTGTTCAAGCCTGCTGTTTCCTTATTGACTTTTCTCTCTGGATGATCTATTATTGAAAGTGGGGTACTGAAGTCTACTATTGGTGTATTACTGTGTATTTCTCAATTCAGATCTTTCAATATTTGCTTTGTATATTTAGGGGCTCTGATGTTGGATGTACAATTGACCTTTGAGCAATGTGGGGTTAAGGGCACTAACCCCACACACAGTTGAAAATCTGCATACTGCTATCTCTGCCTCAGAAGCTAAGGTTGATAAATGACTGACCCAAGGCCAGGAAGCTGAAGCAGTTTGGATATAATCAGGACTCAAATTCTAATTTCTTTTGATTCTGCATATTGTGATCTTTTATCAAACACAAACTATTCCCACACACTAAAAGATCTGTAAAAACAAAAATGCAAGTACTATATTTATTGAAAAAAATCTGCGTATAAGTGGACCCACACAGTTCAAACTCATGTTGTTCAAGGGTCAACTATATATATATATTATATATATATTTGTTTTTTATCTTCTTGTCGATTTGACCTTTTATCATTATGTGATGACCTTCTTTGTCTCTTGGTGAGAGTTTTAAACTTAAAGTTTATTTTGTCTTATATTATTACAGTCATTGCTACTCTCTTTTGATTACCATTTACATGGAATATATTTTTCCATCTATTTATTTTCTGCCCATTTGTGTCATTAAATCTAAATTGAGTTTCTGGTAAACAGTATACAGTTGGATCTTATTTATTTTTAGTCCTTTAAGCCACTCTTTATCTTTTGTTTGAGTTTAATCCCCTTATGTTTGAAGTAATTATTGACAGATAATTGAAAGGACTTACTATTGTCATCTTGTTGTTTTCTGTCTGATTTGTAGTTCTGTTGTTCCTCTCTTACTGTCTTCCTTTGTGATTTTTTTTGGTAATGATATATTTTGATTTTTTTTTGTATCTACTGTTAGGTTTTTTCTTTGTGGTTACCATGAAGTCTGCATAAAACTTCTTATAGTTATATAAATAGTTAAAATAATTTAAAGCTGGTAACAACAACTATAATCACATGCAAAATATCAACAATTTTACTCCTCCTCCCCCACTTTATTATTGATGTCAAAATCTACTTCTTTTTATATTGTATATTCATTAACAAATTTTTAGATTATAGGTATTCTTAATACTTTTGTCTTTTAACTTTTATACTAGGGATAAGAGGGATTTACTCACCACCTTTACAGTGTTAGAGTATTCTGAATTTGACTATATATTTACTTTAATAGGGAGCTTTCAAATGCTTTCTTGTTGCTGTTTAGCTTTCTTTTGTTTCAATTTGAAAAAGTCCCTTTAGCACTTCTTGTAAGTCAAGTCGAGTGACCAGTTCCCTCAGTTTTTGTTCTTTGGGCTTCATGAAGCTGGTTGCTCACCATAGATTTGGGAAAATTTCAGCCAATATTACTTTAAATAACTCTTCTGCCCCTTTCTCTTTCTCTTCTCCTGGAACTCATCTGATGAATATATTGGTTCACTTGATCATGTCCCATAAGTTCAATAGACTGTCTTCCTTATTTTTTAAATTCTTTTTTCTTTTTCTTCCTCTAACTGGATAATTTTAAGTGGTCTGTCATCAACTTCACTGATTCTTTCTTCTGCTTGATCAAGTCTGCTCTTGAAGACTTCTGTTGAATTTTTTATGTCAGACACTTTATTCTTCAGTTCCAGAATTTGTTTGGTTCCTTTTTTTATGGTTTCTGTATCTTTGTTGAACTCTTCATTTGTTTATGTATTATTTTCCCAATTTCATTTAGTTGTCTATCTAATGGATGACTGAACTTCTTTAAGATGATTGTTCGTTTTTTGTTTGTTTTTTTTTTTTTCAGGCAGTTCAGTAACATTTCTTTGGTGCTATATGTAATTTGCTCTTTTGGTGGAATCATGCTTCCCTAATTCTTATCGATCTTTGTATCCTTTTATTGATGCTTGCACATTTGAAGAAATAGTCACCAATTCTGGTCTTTGCAGATTGGCCTTGAAAGGGAAAGCCCTTCACAGTCAGCCCAGGCCAGAGATTTTGGTGGGCCAGGTGGCAGGGACCATGGGTGGACCAGCTGCTAAGGGATCTATGGGCAAGCAGACAGGCCTGGTGTTTCAGTCCACAGGTAATTGGTCATGATGCTGGCTTCCATGAGCATGGCTGCTGTCTTCATTTATTTTTTCTTCTTCTTTTTTCAGGAACTGCATATTTGTAACTAAAGAACATTAATCCATTTCTTATTTTCCTTTTTATATTGAAATTATTATTTTATTATTTATTTTAAATTCTAATTTAGTACATGATTATAGATATGAAGTTCAGTAAAGTAAGTATTCACTGCCTGCATTTGTTTTCTGGCCACTATCATTATTTATTTCATCCCATGATTATTACCAAAAAAATAAAGTTAAATTAAAAATGCCAAATGGAGAAGGGGAATGTTACAAATGACCTCTAGGTGCCAAATTTATGAGATATGAGAATGGTCTGGTGGTAGACCAGTGGTCCTAGCATTTACGTTACACCCAAGCCAGATAAACAGAGACATAGAGGAAGAATGGGTCTGTCAGAAGGACAAAAGGAGCCAAGTAAATATAAACTGGCTGTATCAAGGCATAAAGAGCATGTCAGTGTGGTTAGAAAGTGGTTATTGAGGGAGATTGACTCAAGGTTATTGAGGGAGATTGACTCAAATTAGATCATGTAGAGTTTTAAAGACCATAGTGAGCCAGTAGGTTTACTCTAATTAAAAATGAGAAGCAAGTGGTGACTGGAGATTTTTAAGAAAGAAAGTTATAGGTTCTGATTTTCATTGTCAGAAACCTTGGAATCATCCTCTAAGCCAAGTCCTGCCAGTTTGTACTTCTAAAATTCAGGTAGATGATGTGACACATTGCACAGAGATGTTTCAAAGAAGCACTGGTATTTCTGCCATCAAATGTTTACTGAACTCATGACAACAATTAAGTTTTTTTTTTTTAACAAAGTTTTATTGGAACACAGCCATGCTTATTCATTTATGTGTTTTATGATGTTTTTCATGCTACAATGGCAGATTTGAGTAGTTGCAATAGAGACTGTAGGGTCAACGAAGCCCCAAACATTTCCTATCTAACTATTTACAGGAAAAGAAAAGCCAACTCTTGATGTAGAAAAAAATTTTAAAGCCAAAATTTGGTTATTTGAAAGAATTGCTACAGTAACTACACCCGAGAAAGACTGATCACAGACAAAATAGAAAACACAAATTAAAAATATTAGGAATGAAAAAGTGGAGTTACCTGTAAAAATACAAATATTAGAAAATAATATGTTAATATCACTTTTTGAGAAGACAATTGACATATGGGATGAAATTAACAAATTTGTCCAAAAAAAAACCTGCCAAGAAAGAAAAAATATTTCTGAATATCTATATTTCTACTTAGAAATAAATGTTATTATTGATTACCCTGCATTAAATAAAAAGAGAACAAACAAAAAAATCAGGTCCAGATAGCTTTGGAGAATAAAAATAGAGGGTGTACTTCCAAAGTCTTTTTATGAAGCCAAGATAAAAACAAAATTTTGTAGCAATTTCATTGTGTGGTAACTGAGCACAAGAACATAATGTTTGCCAGATGTCTTAGTTAATCATCATCTGGGTATACTGCCTACTATTTTTCAATATCTATTTACAAAATGCTGACCTAGGTTTTCATTAAACTGACTTGAAAAACAACAATCTTTCTCAAATATGATTTTAACCTCTAATCAATCTCTGTTACCTTATTCAATTCTGGGCAAGGCATTGCTAACACTAGATATTCTAGAATTCTCTCCTCTCTGAATTAAACAAATAGTCCTTAGTCGAGACTGGATTTATTATATGTTTATTAGTAGACTATTGAATGCAGCCTGCTTTTGAAAGGGGAATTATAACTTCTTAAGCTTTTCACAATATCACTTAAAGTAACTCATCCTTATTGAAAATTTATGAATCTAATGCAATATTGTCAATGGATTTAATAAATGCTCAAATTTTACATGCTAAAAAATTATCACCAAGAAACAAAGAGGATATGGTAACTCTTTTACTATTTTGTTATTAAGAGGTTCTCGTTACTGATAGTTATACTGACCTCTCTGACAGGAATGTCATGGGAAATGTTTTATTAATGATTGAAATCATTGTGAAAATGTGAAGTGCCACATAAATACTAAATTATTCCTGACATAAGGAACTAGACTATATTAGCTGTCCTAGCAATAAATGTCAGATCATGGGATTATTTCTGGAAAGTAGCTATTGTCTAATCTCTGTCCCTTTAGCCTTTTGAAGAAGCTAAGGGGACATGAGTTACTGTTAGTAAAATTGAATAAACTCTACGGGTTTTCTTTTACCTTAGAGTACTTAATAGGATCACAGGAATATTAGATTAACAATCAATCAGGGAAGAAAGACCACCAGGGTTAGAAAAAAATGATGTGAAATCCCAAAAGTAGAACAAAAATGTCTGTACAATATAAACAGACCAAGGAATTCTGTTCAAAGAAATGCATACTTAATTATGAAAACGATAAGGGGAAGATGGGCATTTTGGTTCCACATGACATGTCTCACAGGTGGATATCTCCACAAATAAAAAGGATTCTATGCAATAGGTATAATGATGGAAGTGTTATAAACATGAGAATGTGTAAAAGGCATACTATTCATATTTCCATTAGCAGAGAAGAGGACAAATAAACCTCCATAAATAACTAAAACAATCAACCAAATAAAAAATGAACATAAATCACTGCATTATAATTTAGAATGGTTTTAAGAAATTAGTTGAATGCAAGAAAAGTAAATCCACTTTTTGGTGATGCTAAAAACATTCTCTCTGAATATTCTGGAGCTACTTTTAAAATACTCATAGGGAAAGAAAGAAAACAATAGGACATGACAAGGTTACTATAAATCTGATTAAATCAGGTTTATGGTTTTCTAGTATTTTGAGGAAACTTATATTTAGAAAAGTGATAAGTATTATAATTTCAGTACAGGACATAAGTGTTAGTGTAAAGTTAAGAATGTTGCTAATTTGAGTAACATGGATGATAAGGCAAAAATGAAAGGAAATACACAAATATCATATCATATTAAAGTTTAAAATGTTACAGGAGACATCTTCATGTCAGACAGCACTTAACCTCCACAAACTCACAAAACCTTCCTAATATAACAATTGAGTAAGTTTTAAGGACTAAATTAAAAAGGAAACAGGGGAGGAAAAATCAGGAACAATGTTCTGGAAACTATATAAATAGTGTGCCGAGGAGCAATCTGATTTGTGGGTTTGAACTCCCATAAGTTTCTGGAATTGGCTGTAACAAACATGTAAGTGGGGGTGAACTTGATATGAAAACAGGAAGATTGACAGTATATCTAAAAGGAAGTTATGCCCATGTTTCACTTGCCTCATTCCATGCAACCTGGGGATGATTCCACTTCTATATAGCAGAAACTAAGCGTTATTCTCTGAAGAGGGTAATTCAAGGCCCTGGAATGACAGATAACAGGTATGGTTGTTTAAAGGAAAGTTTACATACCAATATTATAAATGTTGGGACCCACTAATGTCTTTTCCTGCTACAGATGTACAATTTTTGAGAGCAGTTAGCCAGGCATATATTCTTCCAAGCTAGAAAACCTTACTAGCTCAAAGAATGACTAAAAGTTCTGACATAGAGGATTCCCTACTGAAATGGCTCAGCTAGATGATACCTCAATAATGACCACAGAAAAGAAGCCCCATCTGTAAGTGCAGAATTTTCAAACAGTATTTTTATAACCCTGCTTTTAAAGATAAGAAAACAACCAGGGATCTCTAGAACTTTGCTTTAAAAAAACAAACAATGAAACCAAAAAGCCTCTATTGCAATAGATTGAGACTGCAATAAACAAAAAAGGATATAATAAAAATAGTTGGTAAAGATCAGAAACTGTTCAGGAAGATAAAATGGCCAGCTTCTGGGCATTAAATAAAGTTACAGCATTAATTAATCAAGTGGATGTCATTAAAAGCAATATTCAGAGGACAAAAAATAATTTAAGAGACATTAAATAAAAGAATAAGAAATCTCTAATAAAACAGAAAACATGAAATGGAAATTATTAGAAAGTAACAAAACCAAAAAAATCAAACAATCCATCTGCAAAGTATACACAGAAATAAAAGAAGTTTTAGAAGAGAGAACATCGAGAGGAGTTCGCAGAGCCAAAGTAAGGAAGATTGACAGGCCTAGAGTGCCAACAAATGAATCAATGAAGACCCACGGCAAAGCGTATCAACATAACATTTCAGAAAACTGGGAACATAATTTGATAGTTTATCACTCTCTTCATCCATACACGTCCCTCTTCTGCTTCCAAGACAGCTCACACTCCTTGAGTTTTTCTTATTCTCTGGAAACTCATTCTTAGTCTCTTTTTCTTTTTCTTTTCTTTTTTTAATTTTTATTTTATATTGGTGCACAGTTGATTAACAATGTTGTATTAGTTTCAGGTGTACAGCAAAATGATTCAGTCATACATATACTTGTGTCGATTATTTTTCAAATTCTTTTCACATTTAGGTTATTACAAAATATTGACCAGAGTTCCCTGTACTATACAGGTCCTTGTTGGTTATCTTTTTTAACTATAGTAGTGTGTACATATTAATCCCAAACTCCCAATCTTCGTACCCCTCACCCTTCCCCCCGGTAACCATAAGTTCATGCTCCAAGTCTGTGAGTCGGTTTCTGCTTTGTAAATAAGTTCATTTGTACCATTTTTTTTTTAGATTCCCCATATAAGCCATATCATATGATATTTGTCTTTCTCTGTCTGATTTACTTCACTTTAGTATGATAATCTCCAGGTCCATCCATGTTGCTGCAAATGGCATTATTCTTTTTAATTGCTGAGTAATATTTCATTGTATATATGTACCACATCTTCTTTTTCCATTCCTCTGTTGATGAACATTTAGGGTGCTTCCATGTCTTGGCTATTGTAATCAGCGCTGCAATAAACATTGAGGTGCATGTATCCTTTCGAACCATGTTATTCTCTGGATATATGCCCAGGAGTGGGATTGCTGGATCCTATGGTAGCTCTATTTTTAGTTTCTTAAGGAAGCTACATACTGTTCTCCATAGTGGCTGTACCAATTTACATTACCACCAACAGTGTAGGAGGGTTCCCTTTTCTCCACACCCTCTCCAGCATTTATTGTTTATAGACTTTTTGATGATGGCCATTCTGACTGGTGTGTGGTGATATCTTGTAGTTTTGATTTGCATTTCTTTAATACTTAGCGATGTTGAGCATCTTTTCATGTGCCTCTTGGCCACCTGTAGGTCTTCTTTGCAGAAATGTCTGTTTAGGTCTTCTGCCCATTTTTGGATTGGGTTGTTTGTTTTTTTGATATTGAGCAGCATGAGCTGCTTGTATATTTTGGAGATTAATCCCTTGTCGGTTGCATCATTTGCAAATATTTTCTCCCATTCCGTGGGTTGTCTTTTCGTTTTGTTTATGGTTTCCTTTGATGTGCAAAAGCTTTTGAGTCTAATTAGGCCCCATTTGTTTATTTTTGTTTTTATTTCTATTACTGTAGGAGACAGGAAAAGATATTGCTGCAACTTATGTCAAGGAGCATTCTGCCTGTGTTTCTCTCTAAGAGTTTTATAGTATCTGGTCTTACATTTGGGTCTTTAATCCATTTTGAGTTTACTTTTGTGTATGGTGTTAAAGAATGTTCTAATTTCATTTTTTTACATGTAGCTGTCCAGTTTTCCCAGCACTATTTATTAAAGAGACTGTCTTTCCTCCATTGTATAGTCTTGCCTCCTTTGTCATAGATTAACTGACCATAGGTGCATGGGTTTATTTCTGGACTTTCTATCCTGCTCCATTGATCTATATTTCTCTTTTTGTGACAGTACCATACTGTTTTGATGACTGTAGCTTTGTAGTATTGTCTGAAGTCAGGGAGCCTGATTCCTCAAGCTCTGTTTTTCTTTCTCAAGATTGCTTTGGCTACTCAGGGTCTTTTGTGTCTCCATACAAATTTTTAATATTTTTTGTTCTAGTTCTGTGAAAAATGCCATTGGTAATTTGATAGGGATTGCACTGAATCTGTAGATTGCCTTGGGTAGGATAGTCATTTTGACACTATTGATTTTTCCAATCCAAGAACATGGTTTATCTTTCCATCTGTTTGTTTCATCTTCGATTTCTTTCATCAGTGTCTTATAGTTTTTGAAGTACAGGTCTTTTGTCTCCTGTAGGTAGGTTTATTCCTAGGTATTTTATTCCTTTTGATGTGATGGTAAATGGGATTGTTTCTTTAATTTCTCTTTCTGATCTTTTGTTGTTAGTGTATAGAAGTGCAACAGATTTCTGTGTGCTAATTTTGTATCCTGCAACTTTACTGAATTCACTGATGAGCTCTAGCAGTTTTCTGGTAGCATCTTTAGGATTTTCTATGTATAGTATCATGTCATCTGCAAACAGTGACAGTTTTACTTGTTTTTTTCCAATTTGGACTCATTTTATTTGTTTTTCTTCTCTGATTATTGTGGCTAGGACTTCCAAAGCTATGTTGAATAAAAGTGGTGAGAGTGGACATCCTTGTCTTGTTCCTGATCTTAGAGGAAATGCTTTCAGCCTTTCACCATTGAGTATGATGTTAGCTGTAGGTCTGTCATCTATGCTGAGTCTTCCTTCTTTCTCCATTTTGTTTTTAATGTTGAAGTGTCCCAGGGCTTAATACTCAGACCTTGGTGTTCTCTTCCAGTCTCATGCATTTAATCTATATTCTAAGTTCCATAATTACACTGGTAATACTGGCCTTTGTCTCAGCTTCAGCTTGCAAGTTTATCTATCCAGCATCTCAACTCAACATGTGTAAAAATGAATTCCTAATTTTCTTTTTCACCTTAATCTGCTCCTCCTGAGGCCATGCCTCTCATTTTATGGCAACTCCATCTTTCCAAGTGTTCATCAGAAAAACTGTGATGTCATGCTTGAATCCTCTTTTTTTTTTTTTTTAATGTCCAGTCACTTAGAAAATCCTGTTTGCTCACATTTAAAATGCATATAGATCCGAGCACCTCTCACCATCTCAGCTGCTATCTCTGAGTCTGTTCTACCATCATTTCTTATTTTCTGGGATCTTATCACTGTTCTTTCCACTCCTTCACCTGCTGCCCAGCGTTCCGTTTTCAACAGAGCAGCCGGGTTGATTTTTTTTTTTAAGTATGAGCATTTACCTGCTCACAATATTGCAACGGTTTCTCATTCCCCTCATAGATAAAACCAAAGTTCTGACAATAGTTCACAAGGCCTTTCATGATCTAGCCATTTATTTTCTCACTCACCACATCCACTACTAACCTGTTAGCTAAATCCCTGGATTTAATCTAGACGTGTTCCAGCCAAAGGGGCCTTACGCTCACCATTTTCTCTGCCTAGAATGATTTGACCAATGTATTTGCATGGCTGATCCTTTTATTTCATTCACTTCTTTGCTCAAGTGTCACTTTCACTGCCTGGCTCCCTATTCACATTGTATCCTACATTTCCTACAGGTAATTCCAGATATCCTTTTTTCTGCTCCACTTTTTACTTTGGCCATAGTATTTATCACCTTCCAATACTCTCTTAAATTTACTTATTGTGTTTATTGTTTATATTCTTCTCTTTAATGTAAACTCCATAAGATGAAGCATTTTAATCTATTTTCACTCACCAGTGTACCTTAAATGCTTAGAAGATTGTCTAGCACATAACAGGCACTTACTGAATATTGTTAAATGAAAGAAGGAAGCATTGCTGGACATATTCATGTGGTAATAACATTATAATGACTGAATAGTAATCTAACAAAATTTACAATATATCAGCTTTGAGAGGCTTGGAAGATGAAAAATCAGAGAAATGGAAAAGGTAGAATAAACTCATGTATTTCACAGATTAATGTAATTAGTGATTAAAACATACAAAAAAGAGTAGCAAGATAAGTATGCAATTTAGACATAGGGGGAAAAAATGCCAAAAGGATCAGCTAAAATTGTTGAAAGCTATAGCTCGTAGGCAATGGAAAGTAATTTCATTCTGGGTCAGGCTGATTCTTTGTTAGAACTAAATAATTAACTCTGTGCAAAGGTAACTTAGAAAAGAACATTAATTTAAAGATATATTTCCATTAAATACAAGAATGGAAATTAATATTTTAACTTTCAAACATATTTGAGGTCAGCAATGGAGAGATGCCAAGTGAGTTAGAATTTCCATCTTCCATAGTAGGGATCAATACTCTCTTATAAAATAAAAAAGTAGTGGTATTATATCATATAAAATTATGGAGCTAATTCTCAAACAAACTAAAGTAGAAATTTAAAAAGAAAATATACCTTGAGGAACATGTGGAGAACTGGGTTGTCACATGTGCTATTGTTTGTTATTCCTAAACTGCTCTATACTATTTGATACTAATATATTAAAAAATATGGACTCTGTTAAAATAGAAGTGTCTTTATATGTCACTTCATCATTTTTTCAGCCATTTTATATCAAATCACCCTTCTTATATCTTAATTTTCAAGTATAAGAAAAATCTTATTTTCATTATTCATACTCAACAGAGCCATAGGAAAAGTCAAAGGACTCACCACTCCAATGATTTCCCTTTATCAGTGAATTCCAGTCTTCTGATTATGTAGATTATCCAGTCTCTTCTGATTTTATAGATAGGATGGGGTGAAGGAAGTGATGTCAAGGAGTTAGTGTATTTCTCAGCAAGGCTTGAGGGTGACACTGTCAGCTTCTGGGTTACCCTTTTTCAAGAGTTCCTATTGTCCTCAGATGTCAGAGTTGAGTCAAAAATCTCAGGAAAAAAATGAAATTTCCATGACTTCTACTATACAAGTGTAATACATGTAACATACATTAGGAGGGACAGAATAAAGAGATATTGTGACCCACATCCTTTACTCTGGGTTCTAATATGTATCTTTTTACCTATGCACATTTAGGGGAAAAAGAGGTGAGAATTGCTAATAAAAATTGACCAGTATCATGAGTTTATATTCTAGGACACATCTTCTATACCATTTATTTCATTTTTACAGAAGCTGCTCCCATACAATTCCTCCTTTTATGAAAATGTATGCTTTCAAAAATTTTCCTAGCTCTGGAGATGACTTTGATGTCCTGTCCAATATACTCTTATGCTTTGATGGAGCAATTTGATATCTATATACTATGATGTTTTTGAAGTAGACCTAGATTTCCTAATCTATATGCTTTGCTTTTTTTCGTGTCTTTCATAAATCTCATGACATCTATGAAAACTGTTAGAGATTGCAAATGCTTATCAAGCATTCATATTCTAAAGGGATATAGGTGTGCAATAGGTCCAAATTATTTAACCTCTGTGGGATAATAATAGTACCTACCTAATAAAAATATTGTGATGATTAAATGAGTTAAAATATGTAGGATGTTTAGAACAGTATCTGTCATCGTTAATACTACCTGAGGATTTCTTCTTCTTACTATTTTTTTAATGTGGCTTTATTCCTGTAAAGACATGTATTGGCTCTCTGAATCTTAGTTAATCCTGAAGTCTGAACCTTCAGAGATCTGTCCAGTGCATCTTTTACCCGGCATCTTACAGACTGAGGGAAAAAAATGTTTTCTACAATGAATCAACTAAGTGTAGTAATGGCGTTGTTACATTTTGCTTCTGGAAAAATAATCCAAGGAACTATGTAGAAGATAAATTGGTAAGTGGAAAATTGGACATAGAAACTCTGGATATGAAACGCTTTAATCAATATATGGGAATAGAGGTCAGATTCCAAAAACGTTTCAAGCAAAAAGTAACAATTTCAGAGTCACATATCCTCTAAAGATCTATTTCCATTAACCTGAGAAAGTAATATAGGAAGAAATGGACTTGGTGAAGGAAGGTAAAATTTACTTAAGTTTGAACTGCCTGCAGAAGTTCTTCACAGAGAAATCCAAAATAGTTGAGGCACATCAAGATACTGATTGTAGGTCAAGTTATGACAGGATCCTGGGTAACAAATTTTAAACAGATGCCAGAGTTGGGCCATGCCAGGTGCAGGTATATTTCAGCTGGTGTAAAGCATTACACTTGCTGTGATGGATAGATAACTAGGTGTATGATAACCTGCTCCAGTTGTCTCTTGCTATTTGAGACAGCACAAAATGTAATGGCTTAAAGCCAAAAATGTATTATTTTCTATCATGTTTCTCTGAGTTGACTAGGATCAGCTGGGCAGTTCTTGCTTGATGCCTCTCATTGTGAATGCAGTTGAAGAGTAGTTGGGAACAGAGCCATTTTAAGTCCAACATGGCAGGATATCCAAGATGTCTCGCTCACATTGCTGAGAACCACTCCTGGTTGTTGGTTGTGAGCTCAGCTAGAGTTGCAGAATGCACTGTCCCTGCATGGCTCCTAGTGTATCTTGGGCTTCCCACTGCGTGATAGTTGGGTTCTAAAGATGTGTGTCGTAAGAGACAGAAAGTGAAAGCAGTCTGGGCCCGGAAGATAGAACTACATCATTTCCTCCATATTCAATGGGTGAAAGCAGTCACACAGTTTGCCCATATTCAAGGGGAGAGGTCTCTTCACTGTAAGCATGTCAAATAATTCATAATATTTTAATTCATCAGCCAACTTTAAAATTAAAATGATTACAAACACTTAGCTTGGGCTTACCTTCTTTTCCCATGTTTTCAAAGATTTTTTTTTCATAGATTCACTGTTAGCTATTTTTATTTATGCAAGGAAAACAGAAGGTAAGATGGCTTTGACTATTGTGGATGGAGCAGGGAGTGATCCCATGACCTCTCTAGTGGGCACCAGAGTGAATAGCCCTGGCCAGTGAGAGATAAAGAGAGTTAGGTCACTTCTGGGAAAGGAAGAAAGTGGAATATTTGAGATGACTTATTCATTTTGAGTTTTCTTTACCTCCACTACTTGACCCCTATATTATCAGTTTGGAGCAAATATAATGTTGTGTAAAAAGTTAAGCTTGTGGCTTATGTATGACATCCAATGGCCTGGTATTAAATCCTTATCCTCCCAATTACTAACTTGTACTGAATACTGTATTTCTTTAAGCCTCTTTTCCCATCTGTAAATAGTACCTAACTATATTTGCATTTTATAGTAGGTCCTATTCTTTTTTATTTCATATTAAATCAAAATCTCTGTAAATAAATTCTGGAAGGTAAATGTATTTCTCCCCAAAGTTTCAAAGTATAGAACACGGCCTAGTTCTGGGTCTTCTGATTCCTAGGTTGGGTTACCGCCTACACTTGCATTTATTCAGACTTTTTAAAAATTCATATTGTCACCTTTAATTTGCTAATTCACCTGCAAAATCTGTGGCTTAAAGACACTGTCTCCAACCAAGTTCTTTTGGCGATCAGTATCAAGACTCAAGTTAAAGCCTTGGCTTTCACTGACACTCTCCTGACCGACACCACTGAAATTCATAAGTAAATGCTGTGACTTTGGCAAAAGTTCTGCATGTATTTAGATATCAGGCAGTATGTTTACTACTTCAAGGCAGTATAATCAGGTTACCATGGAGCTGGAAGAGGACAGTCAGCATTAAATCACTGAAAGATTTCAAACTTACAGGCCTATAATCCTGGGTGTAGTGTATTGCCATCTTGGATAAATGGCTAAATAAAATTTTATAATCGTTCTCATTTTCAACAGAAAGAGAAACTCATTGCAAATTATAAACTCTTTCCTCGTGGCTTCCACAGTTTATGAAAGTACTGGCAATAAGACATGGCAAAAAAACAAGAACAATTGGCAGAGAAGTTTTAATTAAATTAACATACCAATCTTCCAAAGCTTAATTATTTAAATTACTAACAGCACACTATGGAGGTGACAAAGCAGTATCTGAGACCTCAAATAAAACAGAATGGTTTAACGGCAGTTATTTTGCCTTTTAAAATGCATTCTCAGTGAATATTTAAATGGAGAATCTAATTATTTGAGGAGGTCAGTAGGTGACATTTTAGTAATCAATGCCTAGCCCTGTAAACTGACCTTGAGTTTATCCTAATTAAGTCAGTTTTCTCTGTTGTTTGACAGCTGCATGGAAGTACATAATGTTTATCTTTTTTTTTCAAAAGCCAAACACTTATTGACTCAGGTTTTTTTTTTTTTTCTCTTTTTTCCCTCTATTGCTTTGGGCTACATTATAGCAAAGAAATCTTAAAATCACAGGTAAGAGTGAGGGTCCCTTGTGTTTACTAGTATCTCCCAATTTAATAAACATGAGTTACTTTTTTTTCTTAATTCATTTTACAAGCATATGAGATTAGAGAATTTAGGGTCTGTATAACTGAAACAGGAAAGTAATGAGCATAAAATTATGTATTTCGTGATAGTTTTACATATACCTTGGAACTGGAAGTGCACATTCATGCTTCCTTCTGGAGAGGGATCAAAGACAAACTCAGGGAATGGAATATTAAAGAAAAAGTAATTGTGAATAAAGGTCAATTCAAAGAAAAGTAAGCAAGATGGCAGGGAGCTCATCACCTACTTGTGCATTTGAGAAGCCAAGAAGAGAGAACTTGCAGGTTACTCTCTGGATTAGCCTTCTTTGTGCGTGTATCTTGCTATTCCTGCATCTTGACAGGAGGTCAGTAAAATTTCCTTTAACCTGACAACACTTGTGTGGGACATTGCTGGGATACGTAATCCATCACCACTGCAGCATCTTTTGTTATACAAGAATATATTGGACTGAGAAAGAGACGATTGGAAAATAATCTTTCTTTTAGTTAGCTGTGATCTCTTCTTCCCTAATTGCAAATGATTAAAAGGCCCAGTTTTGTTCACTTAATAAATTTACTCATATGTTTCAAGATTACTTGGCTCCTAATAGTATAATATTCATTTACCAAATATGAAAACTATGAATCTATCCTTAATTTTTTTAGTTGAAGAAAACTAGACTAAAAAACTAAGTTTTTTAAATGTACATTGAGTGTTTACTTAAAGCAACAATATGACACATCTCTGTACTTGAAGAGTGCAGATCACTTAATAAATGTATGAGATGTCTTTAAAAATAATTTATCCTTTTCCTATCTTTGCCTTTATACATTTCCTAAGGAAAGAACAGGTGAAATAAGAAAAGTAGGGACTTCCCTTGTGGCGCAGTGGTTAAGAATCTGCCTGCCAATGCAGGGGATATGGGTTCAAGCCCTGGTCCAGGAAGATCCCACCTGCCGCGGAGCAACTAAGCCCGTGCACCACAACTACTGAGCCTGTGCTCTAGAGCCCGCGAGCCACAACTACTGAAGCCCGTGCACCTAGATCCCGTGCTCCTCAACAAGAGAAGCCCCCACAATGAGAAGCCCGCGCACCACAACGAAGAGTAGCCCCCACTCACTGCAACTAAAGAAAGCCTGCGCGCAGCAACGAAGACCCAACACAGCCAAAAATATATATATACACATATATATATACAAATAAATAAATTTTCTAAAAAAGAAAAAAAGGCAAAGAAAGTAAACAACTTTCATATTCCTCCAATAATAATTCTTTCTTTAAAAGAATGTTCAAGGTGATAGCTATTCAGGAAATTAGAAAATAAACATAACAGAAATGAACACCAGCCACATTCCAGCCAGGCCTGTTATGAACAGAAGACTAGTCCATGCTAGTGTTTTCTCCATGACAAACTTACTTCCTTTTCCTACCGTCATTTTCAATATTACTGCCTAACTCTGGGCCTGTTTTTAATCTAATCATTGCTCAGATATGCCATGAAAAAGGACACGGAGTAGGCAAATGCACTAACTTTTTCCTGTAAAGGCTGGTGATAGTTTATTGATACTCTTCTATTTTGATGGGCTTGGTTCTTTAGATCTCTTGTAGAAGGACAAATAAAATTAAGGCGGACAGAAATTCATGACTGAATGTACAAGAATACAATAAGAAAACGTAATTCTTGAGAAAAAAGGCTGAAAACAGAGTGGTAAAAAGGAGTGTGAACAACAAGATAGCATTATTTTTGTTATGAACGAAAGCAAAGAAAGTTTTCTTTATGTTTTCAAATTTAGTGCCAAAATATAAGATATTATTTGAGATTATACTTTTTAAGAGTAAAACTGTAGCAAACATTAATTAAAACAGACAAACCAAAATTTACACAAATGGCAAATAAGCACTTTAGAGTATCGATATTGTATGTATCAAAATTCTAATAAAAATTTTCTCTAGGTTTTTGAGTTAAACAAGACACTGATTTCCTTGATCTTCCAATGTTTCTCCAATAAGCTTATAAAAGTTTGGAATTCTGAAATATTATCTTTATTTAAATGTATACATTTTTAGTTTTAGTAGGATATTTGCACACTACTGATTTACCAAAGTGTTTGTTTCTTCCGGTCTTTAATCTACTCATATACTGATAAAAGAATACATTCGTCTCTGTGGGAAACTGTCTATTCCTCATTTTTAGCTCACTCAGTTTGGATGGACTTAACCCGTTCTCAATTTCACAAGCAGGCAGTTTTTTTTTTCTAAAGGAATAAAATCATCCTATCCCCTTGACCACAGTTCATCCTGTTATCATTAGTGTAAGAGAAAGTCAGACTCAGGACACCTACTTATTCTTCCTACTAGATAGGAGGTTAAAGTGACATTACGCTTGACATTGCTGTAGCTACCCTAGGGCTAAGGGAAGAAACTTGCTAAAAATAAGATCGACACAAGGAAAAGAACATAAGCTAAGAGATGTAAAATTGCTTAGGAATGGAGTGGCCTCGCTGTTAATGAGCTACTTGAGCATATCCCGGAGTAAAATGATGTGATGTAGTACTCTAAGTAGATATCAGAAGATAATTCCAGGCAGAGGAAGCAGAACTGGTGTAGGTGGGAATGGGCTTATTGTCAAATTTGGCCTAATGTCCAAAAAATAAAGGTTACTGTATATCTAAAATAGTGGGAAGGTAATAAAATCAGAATCATGAGGAGGTGCAGATAACATCCATGCTTGTAGACTATCGAAAGATTTTGATTTTATTCAAAAATAAGTAGTGACTAGAAGATTTTGAGTAGTGGAATGACATGATCCCATTTACATCTTTAACTTGATAGTCAGAACCCTAAATGGGGAAGAGTTCTGGGGTGGAGTAGGGAGAGTTGCAAGACAAACATGGAAGCAGGAAATCAGTTCAGAGGTTAGTGCAGCTTTTCCATTGAGAGAAAGGGTGCTGTTATTGAAATAAATATTCAGAATAAGATGTGAATTGTGAAGAGTCTAGAAATGTGATGGCAATTATGAGGTCTTGTTTTATTTCCCCTGCCATCACATCCAAACATTAGCTGCATTAATGTGAAAACACAGAGGTACTGTTTAGGAACTAATGAACACTTTATGTACTATAAGCTGTGGGAGGTGCAAGATATTTAATAATAAAAAAATTCCCATCACTGTACTCTGATTACACTTGCAACATTTTGATTAAATTGCTTGTATTAAATATGAGCTAGAAAATTGCTGATATAATATGAAACTTGAAAGTATGATCTAAAATGCATTTAACCTGCAGAAAACTAATGAAGCAATTGACAATAAGATGGAATAATTTGGTATTTACATAGTTACAAGTGGGCAGCTTCCAGACACTAAATTAGGAGAATTAGAACACTAAGTGCTATTTTTAAAACAGATTTTCTAACATGGGAAATCTAAACAGTGTAAAGAAATTCAGACTGAATTATTTTTTAGAAATCACGTAAGGACATGGTTATTGACACTATGTCTCTCTAAAATTAACTTGTTACATGCATGCTTATATATTTATTGTTAGGTTATAAGCTTTATAAATTGTATCTCTGGAATGAAATCAAAACATTGTATTTGTGTAGGTGCAATACTTAAAAATTTTTTTAAGAAAATGTTTAAGGAGATGCAGTAAAATTAATTTTCCTCTAGTGGACTCGGGGAATATTTGTATTTAGGATTAAAAGAAAAATATTCTCCTCTAATCCATTTTAATCTCAGAGAAAGATGATTAATTGGTATTTGTGCATTTTTGAACAAGGAAATTGCTCTTCTATATCTTCCCTCACTTAAGAACATCACCAGCTCCAAAGCATGTACATCAGCTTTGTAAGGATATAAAGCCAATCATACCTCACACCTTGACATCTCAGAATGGCAATCATTCTCATACCTATTTAGTTAACACAGAATACAGAACACAAAGATTCTCATGGCTAGGACCATCTTCATGATGTAGGATTAAGCATTAGTGGCCAATCTGGATATGCAACCTCTCTCTCAACTTTATGGAGGGGTAAAATATATCAATTATTAGTTTTAGTTTTGTTTCATATATATGTGTATATATATGAAAATATATACAGATTGTTTCATACATACTTTATTTACATATATATAAGGTGAGATGTAATTCCCATAGCATAAAATTTACCTTTTTAAAGTGTAAAATTTGGGCCTTCCCTGGTGGCGCAGTGGTTAAGAATCTGCCTGCCAATGCAGCGGACACAGGTTCCAGCCCTGGTCCGGGAAGATCCCACATGCCGCGGAGAAACTAAGCCTGTGTACCACAACTACTAAGCCTGTGCTCTAGAGCCCGTGAGCCACAACTACTGAGCCCGGATGCTACAACTACTGAAGCCCGCATGCCTAGAGCCAGTGCTCTGCAACAAGAGAAGCCACTGCAATGAGAAGCCCGCACACCGCAATGAAGAGTAGCCCCCGCTCACCGCAACTAGAGCCCACGTACAGCAACAAAGACCCAATGCAGCCAAAAATAAATAAATAAAATAAATATATTAAAAAAATAAGTGTAAAATTTAATGGTTTTTAGTACCTTCACAAAGTTGTGTAACCATCACCACTATCTAATTCTCCATTTTTAACACCCCAGAAGGAATAAGATACCCATTAGCACTTATTCCACATACCCCTCTTCTGCCTGGCAACTGATAATTTACTTTCTATCCCTATAGATTCTGGACATTTTATATAAACAGAATCCTGCAATGACTGGCCTTTCGTGTCTAGCTTCTTTCACTTAACATGATATTTTCAAGATTCATTGTTGCTGTAGCATCTATCAATAATCCCTGTATTTTTATGACTGAATAACATTATTATATGGATATATCATATTTTATTTATAGATTCATCAATTGACGGATATTTGGATTGTTTCTACCTTTTGGCTATTATGAAAAGTACTGCTGTAAAAATTTGTACACAAGTTTTCGTGTGGACATATGTGTTCAGTGTTTTTTGGTGGACTTTCTGGGAATTGCTGGACCATTAAGTAACTTTATGATAAACATTTTGAGGAACTTTCAAATTGATTTTCTAAACAGCTGTAACATTTTATATTCCCACAAGCAATAAATGAGGGTTCCAATGTTTCCACATCCTTGCCAAAACTTTTTAATTTCCATTTAAAAAAATTATAGCTATCCTAGTAGGTCTGAAGTGCTATCTCATGGTGGTTTACATTTGCATTTCCCTAATAACTAATGGTGTTGAATATCTTTTATGTGCTTATTGGCCATTTGTATATCTTCTTTGGATAATGTTTAACCCAAGGGCTTTGTCCCTTTTTTAATAGGATTGTGTCAAGAGTTTAGTTAAACTACTCCATGGTATTACTGCTTTGGTGTCCATTTTGTTTGGCCAAGAAACCTACAGTGACTTTAAAGTGACTCTAGCCCCCTCATTCAAGCACATGCCCTAAACAGCAGCCTGCAGAGTCACAAGCAAATGTAAGTTCCTTATATGATTTCCCCACAGCCCTTGTGATTAAACAGTCTCTTCTGCCTTCCACTGCCATTCGTTTATGCTCCCCTAGATAAGACCTCCATATAACTTACCAAAACCCTGCTCTTTTAGTTTGAATTGACCAATCCAGCCCTAGCCCAGGAACCCCAGAGCACTCTATCCATGGACTCTAATAAATGCATGTGCTCCAGGTCTTTCCTCTCTCTTTCTGTACTCTGTCTTGATCTCCCCTTCAGGCCCCTCAGATTATATCAGATACTCCCTCCAGGACTTGTGAGTAATAAACTTCTCTATTTCAGTTCCTCTTGTGGTCTTTTGTTGAATGGTGACTCACTGTCTGGCACCTTCTCCTCCCCTTGATAAGGGTTAACTTGGCAAATTTATAATAGGTTGCTACTCTTACAACTTCTGTCTGTTTTCATATCTAAAACAGAGTTTCTTATAGACAGTATATAGAGGGATCTTCTTTTTTAATCCATTCCTAAATCTCTTCCTTTTAATTGAAAAACTTATTACATTTACTTTTAAAGTAAATACTGTTAAGGACTTCTTTCTGCCTTAGCTATTTGATTATTGTATGTTGTATATTTTTTTGTTCCTCAGTGTCTCCATCACTATCTTTTTGTAATTAGTTAATATTTTGTTGTGTAAAATTTTGATCCCCCTCTACTTTCCTGTTATGTGTGTGTGTGTGTTAACAACACAGTTTGAATTCTACCAACTAAATTTCAATAGTATACAAACATTTTGTTCCTATACATCTCCTTCTCACCTCCTTTATATTGTTATTCTCACAGATTACATGCTATATATGTGTGAATATTAATCTAGATTTGTAATTATTATTTTATGTATTTGCCTTTCAGTCATATAGGAAATAAAGAGGAGTTATAAACTAAATGTAAAATAATACTAACATTCATATTTACATATACAGTAAGTCTGCTACATAAGAATGAGTTCCATTCTGACAGCACGTTCGTAAGTCCAATTTGTTCATTAAGTCCAACAAAGTTAGCCTAGGTACTCAACTAACACAATCAGCTATATAGTACTGAACCATGATAGGTTTATAATACTTTTCACACAAAAGTAAAGTACACAAAAGCACAACCACTTGTAGAGGATGCACGCCTGTGACAGTGTACTCCAGACATGTGAACTAACTTACGTGACTGGACATCTGAATGCACATTCGCATCTTTGAAAGTTCACAACTTGAAGGTTTGTATGTAGGGGACTTACTGTACAGTAACCTTTATTAGAGTCCTTTATTTCTTAATATGGCTTCAGATTACTGGCTAGTATCATTCCATTTCTGTGTGAAGGGCTGCCTCTAGCATTTAATATATGAGAGGTCTACTAATAATAAAATTTCTTAGCTTTTGATTATCTGAGAATGTTTTAATTTTTCTCTCACTCTTGAAGGATGGTTTTCCAGATACAGAGTACTTGTTTGTCTTTTGTTTGTTTTTGTTTTAAACTTAAAACACTTTATCTATGTCATCCCATTTCTTCTGGTCTCCACGATTCCGGATGAGAAATCAACTTTTAATCATACTGATGGCCCCTGGATGTATGATTCACTTTTCTCTTGCTGCTTTAAAAATTCTCCTTGTTTTTGTCTTATGGTGATTTGACTATAACATGTCTATGTATCAAACTCTTTTGAGTTTTTCATGTATGGAGTTCATTGAGCTTCTTGGATGCGTGTATTCATAGATTTCATCCAAGTTGGAATGTCTCCTTCCACTATTTCTTCAAATTTTTTTCTGCCACTTTTTCTCTTCTCCTTCTGGAACTCCAGTGATCCATATATTGGTGCATTGTGTGGTACCCAACAGGTCCCTTGGTTCTGTTCATTTTTTCTTAATTTCTTGTTCTGCTCTTTGGAGTGTCTTATTATCTTCAATTTTCCTGATTCTTTATTCTGCCTGCTCAAATCTGCTGTTGACTCCCTCTAGTGAACTTTTAATTTTAATTATTTTACTTTCAGTTCCAGAATTCTGTACTTTAAGGCCCAGAAATTCTATTTAGCTCTTTTTACAATTTCTCTTTGTTAACATTCTCTAACTGTACATACATCTGTTCCCTAAGTTTCTTTCTTTTCCCATTTTTTTTTTTTCCTAGCATACTGAGCATATTTAAGATAGTTGATATAGGCTCTTTGACTAGTAATATCAATGTCAGAGCTTCCTAAGGGATGGTTTGTGTCTTTTCCTGTGAGTGATTCATATTTTCCTATTTCTTTGTACACTTGGTGATTTTTAAATGGTAACTGGATGTTTTGAGTGTCAGTAATATGGTAACTCTGGAAATCAGATTCACCCCCTCATCAGGGACTGCTTTTTTTTCACTTGTTGAGGGATGCAGTCATCCATTTGTATAGTGA
This sequence comes from Eschrichtius robustus, assembly GCF_028021215.1. Lineage (NCBI taxonomy): Eukaryota > Metazoa > Chordata > Mammalia > Artiodactyla > Eschrichtiidae > Eschrichtius > Eschrichtius robustus. The sequence goes on from NC_090825.1 coordinate 24,306,214, forward strand.
CTTTCCAAGCTAATTTTGCCTAGTCTGTATATATTGTTGTGATGGATCACTGATGTTTCTGTTCCATTATCTCTTCAGTCAGGCTGTTACCTACAAGGGATGTCCTTAAATGTCTGGAGCCATAAGTAAATGTATAAATAATTTAATTAAAAGTGTGTTTGTTTCTTTGAATCTTACAGTAGATAGTGCCAGGGAAGCTGCTGCCAGCAGAGGAGGCCAAAACAAAAGCACGAGTCTACACTGAGGCATTGAAAATGACAAATTCACCAAAACACACAACCCCAATTTTGGAGGACAAGGTTTTTACTCTCCATTCTCTTCTTTCTTTAAATTGAAGCATAGTTGATTTACAATGTTGTGTTAGTTGCACGTGTACAGCAAAGTGATTCAGTTATACATATATTCATTCTCTTCCAGATTCTTTACCCACATAGGTTATTACAGAATATTGAGCAGAGTTCCCTGTCCTATAAAGTAGGTCCTTGTTGGTTATCTATTTTATATATAGTACTGTGTGTATTTTAATCCCAAGCTCCTTATTTATTCCTCCCTACTACATTTCCCCGTTGGTAACCATAAGTCTGTTTTTGAAATCAGTGAGCCTGTTTCTGTTTTGTAAATAAATTCATTAATATCATTTTTTTAAATTAGATTCCACATATGAGTAATATATTTTTCTTCCTCTGTCTTACTTATTTCACCTAGTATGATAATCTCTAGGTCTATTCATGTTGCTGCAAATGGCATTGTTTTGTTCCTTTTTATGGCTGAGTAATATTCCATTGTACATATGTACCACATCTTTTTTATCCATTCATCTGTCAGTGGGCATTTAGTTGTTTCCATGTCTTGGCTATTGTAAATAGTGCTGCAGTGAACATTGGGGTGCATGTGTCTTTTTGAATAATGCTTTTCTGCAGATATATGCCCAGGAGTGGGATTGCTGGATCATATGGTAGCTCTATTTTTAGTTTCTTAAGGAACCTCCATACTGTTCTCCATAGTGGTTGTACCAATTTACATTCCCACCAACAGTGTAGGAGGGTTCTCTTTTCTCCACACCCTTTCCAGCATTTATTGTTTGCAGACTTTTTGATGATGGCCATTCTGACCGGTGTGAGGTGATACCTCATTGTAGTTTTGATTTGCATTTCTCTCATAATTAGTGATGTTGACATGATCTTTTCATGTGCTTTTTGGCCATCTGTATGTCATCTTTGGAGAAATGTCTATTTAGATCTTCTGCCCATTTTTGATTGGGCGCATTTCTCTAATAATTAGTGATGTTGAGCATCTTTTCATGTGCCTCTTGGCGATCTGTATGTCTTCTTTGGAGAAATTTTGGTCTTGTGCCTATTTTTGATTGGTTTTCTTTTTTTTTTTTTTTTTTTTTTTGATACTGAGCTGTATGAGCTGTTTGTATATTAGTATATTTTGGGAATTAAGCTCTTGTCGGTCAAATCATTTGCAAATATTTTCTCCCAGTCTGTAGGTTGTCTTTTTACTCTCCATTCTGACACCAGCCATTCTAGGAATGTAGGCTACCATCCTTATGGCCAGAGTAAACCTGAGAAATGGTGAATGGTAGCAGGTTTGCACACTCTTCTCTCTTACCAGAGTTATGCAGACTCTCCCTTCATCAAGCACTCCCCTGGTTGCTCTAAGTGTCTGATCAGGTTCTGGAGTTCCAAAATAGTTGATTCTTATAATTTTTACAACTTAATTGCTGTTTTGGTGGTAAGACCAACTCCTGGAACTTCCTAATCTGCCACTGTTTGTGATGTCACACCCACATTTTAGGTTTTATTTTGCTAATGACTAAAGATGTTGAGCTTTCTTTCATGTGATTATTGATCATTTGTAAATTTTCCTTGGAAGAATGTCTCTTCAAATTTTTTGCTCAGTTTCAATTGAGTTGTCTTTTTATTATTGATTTGTAAGATTTCTTTATATAGTTTGAACACTGGCCTCTTATCAGACATGCAATTTTCAAATATCATCTTCTATTCTGTGGATTATGTTTTCACATCCTTGATTGTGTCTTTGAAGCACACTTTAAAAATTTATTTTTAATTTTTTAATTGAATTATAGTTGATGTACAATATTGTAAGTTTCAGGGGTACAACATAGTAATTCACAATTTTAATGGTTATATTCCATTTATAGTTATTATAAAATATTGGCTATATTCCCTGTGTTGTACTATATATCCTTGTAGCTTATTTATGTTATACATAGTAGTTTGTACCTCTTAAGACCCTTCTCCCATCATGCTCTTCCCACTTCCTACTACCTACTGGTAACCACTAGTTTGTTCTCTATATCTGTGGGTCTGTTTCCTTTTTGTTATATTCACTAGTTTTATTTTTTAGATCCCACATATAAGTGATATTATACAGTTTTTGTCTTTGACTTATTTCATTTAGCATAATACCTTCCAAGTCCATCTGTGTTGTTCCAAATGGCAAAATTTTATTCTTTTTTATGGCTGAGTAGTATTCCATGGTATGTATGTATATATGTGTGTGTGTGTATATCTATACACACACACACATAATACATTTTCATTATCCATTCATCTGTTGATGCACACTTAGGTTACTTTCATATCTTGGCTACTGTAAATAATGCTGCAGTGAACACTGGATTGCATGTATTCTTTTGAATTAGTGTTGTCATTTTGGTGGGATATATACCCAGGAGTGGAATTACTGGGTCATATGGTAGTTCTTTTTTCAGTTGTTTGAGAAACCTCTATTCTGTTTCCCATAGTGGCTGCACCAGTTTACATTCCCAGCGACAGTGTATGAGGGTTTCTTTTTCTCCACATCCTTGCTGACATTTGTTATTTGTAGTCTTTTTGATGATAGCCATTCTGTCAGGTGTGAGGTGATATCTTATTGTGGTTTTGATTTGCATTCCTCAGATGTCTAATGATGTTGAGCATCTTTTCATGTGCATGTTGGCCATCTGTATATCTTCTTTGAAAACATGTTTATTCAGGTCTTCTGCCCATTTTTGAATCAAGTTGTTTGTTTTTTTGATGAGTTGTGTGAGTGGTTTATATATTTGGATATTAATCCCTTATCAGTCATATTTGCAAATATTTTCTCCCATTCCTTAGGTTGTCTTTATGTTTTGTTGATGGTTTCCTTTGCTGAGCAAAAGCTTGTACATTTATTTTTGCTTTATTTACTTTGCTTTAAGAGACAGATTTTTTTAAAAATTGATTGTCAAAGAGGGTTCTGCCTATGTTCCCTTCTAGTCCCTTTACAGCCTTACATTTAGATCTTTCATCCATTTTGAGTTATTATTGTATATGGTATATAAGGAATGTTGTAATTTCATTATTATTGTATATGGTATATTAGGAAATAATATATAATATATATTATATTATATAATATATAATATTATATATTATATATAATAAATATTGTATATAATATATCATATAATATATATGTTATATGATATAGCTATATGATATATACTATAACATATATAGTATATATACTATATATCATATATACTATAATATATATATACTATGATATATAGTATATATTATAGTATATATACTATATAATATATACTATAATATAGTATATAATATAATGTATAATATGTATTTATGTATTATATAATATTGTATAATATATATTTATATATTATATAATATATAATTATACAATATTATATATATTTATATATAATATAATATAATTATATATAATTATATATTACATATTATATATTAATGTATTATATATACTATATTAATATATTATAATATGTAGTAATATATTATTATAATATTATAATAATATATTATTGTTGTAATTTCATTATTATTGTATACAGTATATTAGGAATGTTGTAATTTCATTCTTTTACATGTTGTGGTCCAGTTTTCCTAACAACACCAGTTATTGAAGAGCCTGTCTTCTCCATAGTATATTCTTGCCTCCTCTGCAAGAAGGAGGCAGTTGTAGTTAACTGACCATAAGTTTGTGGATTTATTTCTGGGTCTCAATTCTGTTTCATTGTTCTATGTGTCTGTTTTGGTGCCAGTACCATACTGTTTTGATTTGTATAGCTTTGTAGTATAGTCTAAGTTAGGGAGCATGTTTCCTCTAGTTCTGCTCGTCTTTCTCAAGATTGTTTTGACCGTTTGGAGTCTCTTGTGTGTCCATACAGAATTTTAAATTATTTTTTCTATTTCTGTTAAAAATACCCTTGCTATTTTGATAGGAACTGCATTGAATCTGTAGATTAGATTGCCTTGGGTGGTATGGACATTTTAACAGTATTAATTCTTCCAATACAGGAACACAGTATATCTTGCCATCTGTTTGTGTCATCTTCAATTACTTTCACCGGTGTATTATAGCTTCCAAATACAGGTGTTTTACCTCCTTAGGTAGGTTATTCCTAGGTATTTTATTGTTTTTGATGTTATTGTAATGGGATTGTTTCCTTAATTTCTCTTTCTGATAGTTCATTGTTAGTGTATATAAAAGGAAAATAGATTTCTGTGTATTAATTTTGTATCCTGCAACTTTACCAAATTCAGTGATGAGATCTACTAGTTTTTTGGCGGCATCTTTAGGGTTTTCTCTGCATAGTATCACGACAGCTGCAAACAGTGATAGTTTTATTGATAGTTCTTCTACCTTTCCAATTTGGATTCATTTTGTTTCTTTTTCTTGTCTGATTGCTATGGCTAGGACTTCTAATATTATGTTGAATAAAAGTTGTGAGAGTCGGCATCCTTGTCTTGTTTCTGATCTCAGAGGAAATGCTTTCAGATTTTCACCTTTGAGTATGACTTTAGCTGTGGGTTGAATATATGGGCTTTATTATGTTGAAATATGTCCCCTCTCTGCCCACTTTCTAGAGAGTTTTTATCATAAATGGATGTTGAGTTTTATCAAAAGCTTTTTTTGTATCTATTGAGATGATCATATAGCTTTTAATCTTCAGCTTGTTAATGTGGTGTATCAGATGGATTGATTTGCAAATATTAGAAATTTTTTTGATGCAGCTAAATTTATTAATTTTTCTTTTGTTAATTGTGTTTTGATGTTGCATAAAAGAAACCATCATGTAATCCAACAACAGAAAGATTCAGGTGTATATTTTCTAAGGATTTTTATAATTTTAGTTCTTATAATTTGATTTATCTAGAGTTTTATTTTGTATATTGTGTAAGGTAAGGATTCAACATCATCATTTGCATATATCCAATATGTATATCCAGTTTCTCAGAACCATTTGTTAAAAACTATTATTTCCCTATTGAATTGTCTTGATACCCCTAGGAAAAATTAATTAAACATAAATGAATGACTGTATTTCTACACTCTAAATTTTATTTAATTGTTGTATGTCTATCCTTATGCTAATCCATGAAGCCTTGATTTCTGTGGCTTTGTCTTAGGTTTTAAAATCAGGAAGTGAGACTTCTAAATCTTTTTGTTTGGCTTTTTAATTTGTTTTTCAAGTTTGTTCTGACTATTCTGTGTATTCTGCAATTCGATATGAATTTTAGTAACAGATTAGAAATTTCTGCAAAAAATCACCTGGAGTTTTGATACAGTCTGTGTTAACTATGTAGATTAATTAAGGGATTTGCTATCTTAACAATGCTAAGTCTTCCAATCCATGAACACAATATGCCCTTACATTCATTTTAGTTTTTAATGTCTTTTAACAGTGTTCTGTAGTTTTCCACATGAAAATCATGTGCTACTTTTATTCAATTTACTTCTAAATATTTTATTTTTTGATGCTATTATAGATGAAAATGTTAACTTGGTTTTATTTTCTGACAGTTTTTGCCAGTGTATATAAATGCAATTTATTTGTTTATTAATCTTGTATTCTGAAGTTTTGATAAATTTCTTTATTAGGTCTAATTATTTTTTGAGGATCCTTATGATTTCCCGTATACAATATGTTATCTGTGAATAGAGATAGTTTTAGTTCTTTCTTTTCAATTTAGTTGCCTTTTATTCCTATTCTTTTTAATGGCTAGAACCTATATTACAAGATTTAATAAAATAGATGCACTGAGAGCAGACATTGTTGTCTTGTTCTTGACGTTAGGGGAAACAAATCCAATCCTATTAAGTGTGAATTTAGCAATGTGTTTTTTAGCAATGTGTTTTATTTCCTTATTTTCTCCTCTCTAATTTTTTTGGTTGGAACCTACAGAATAGTTTTGAATTGAAGTAGCAAGAGAGGACATTCTTGTCTCATTCCTGATTTTAGGAAGAAAACTTTTGGTTTTTTACTGTTAATTATCAAGTTTGCTGTGAGTTTGTCAAAATTTTTTCATTGTTTATTAAGACCATTTTCATGTCTTTTGTTCTATTTTCATGGTATTTTACATTTATATATTTTCATGTGTTGAAACAATCTTGTATTTCTTGACAAATCCCACTTGGTCATAGTGTATAATCCTTTTAATATTGTTCTGGATTTGGCTTGTACATTTTATTGAGGATTGTCACATCTATATCATAGAGATATTATTGTTCTATAACGTTCTGTTCTTGTCATATCTTTGGTTTTGTTATTAGGGTAATAGGGGACCCATAGAATGAGATAAGAAATGTTTCTTCCTCTTCTGTTTTTTGGAAAATATTAAGTATCAACATTAATTCATCTTAAATATTTTGTATAGTTTTACAGTAATCTTCTTGTCTAAGGGTTTTCTTTGTAGAATATTTTTTGATTACTAATTCAATCTCATTACTTACAGGCATATTCAGATTGTCTTTTTATTGTTGAGTTAGTTTTTGTTGTTTGTGTTCATCTAGAAATTTCCCCATTTCATTTAGATTTTCTATTATTTTTGGAATACAATTATTCATAGTGTTCCCATATCATCCCTTTTATTTCTATAATGTCAGTAGTAGTATCCCCTCTTTCATGTCTGATTATAAAATTTGAGTCTTCACCCTTTTTATCTTGGTAAGTTCACCTAAATATATGTCAGTTTAGCTGATCGTCTCAAAGAACTAACATTTAGTTCTGTTGAAGTCATCTTTTATTTATATAACACCTATTCTGTTATCTCTGCTCTTGTTTTATATCCTTTCTTCTGTTTGCTTTGGGATTAGTTTACCCTTATTTTTCTAGTTCTTAATTGAGAACATTAGGTTATTGATTTAAGAAAGAATTTTAAAAATAACATTTATAACAATAAATTTCTCATAAACAATGCTTTATTAGCATCCAATAAGTTTTGATGTGCTGTATTTTCCTTTTCATTCCTCTCAAATTACTTTATAATTTCACTTGTGATTTCTTATTTTTACCCAGTAGTTATTTTGGAAAACATTATTCTCATAATAGGTTCTCTTAATTTCTTCTATTATTAGAAGAACATATATGATTTTAATTTATTTTAAATTTATTGAGACATTTTATGACCTGACATATAATCTAAGAGAATATTCTGTGTGCACTTGAGATGAATGTGTATTCTCCTGATGTTGCTAGAGTGTTCTGTGGATATGTTTATGTCTATTTGGTCTGTAGTGTAGTTCAAGTCTTCCAAACCTTTATTGATCCTTTTCCTATATAGTTAATCCATTATTGAAAATGAGGAATTTATATGTTCAGATGCGACTGTTAAATTATTTCCCTTTAAGTTTATATTTCTGGTTTATGTACTATGGAAATCTATTATTAGGTGCATATATGTTTACAAGTCTTATATAATTTAATGAAATGACCCCATTAACATTAAAACCCCATGTAACTAGGGACCCCATTTGTCCCTAGTTACAATTTCTGTGCTAAAGTCTATTTTTTTCTGATATTAGTCACTCCAGGTTTTTTTGATTACTGTTGCATGAAATATTTTTTCTATCATTTTATTTTCATTCTGTTTGTGTCTTTGAGTCTAAAACGTGTCTCCTGAAAGCAACATATTGTTAGATTTTGTATTTTTATTCATCCTGCAGGTCTTTTCTGTTTGACTGTAAAGTTTAATCCATTAAAATTTAACATAATTACTAATGAGGTAGGATTTATGTCCTCTATTTTGTTATTTGCTTTCTACCTGTTTTATGTCCCATTTGTCCCTCTGTCCTTCAATTACTGCTGTCTCTTGTATCACACAGGTGTTTTTCTAGTTTACCATTTTCACTCACTTGTTATTTAATTCACTATGTTTTTTCAGATATTTTCTCAATGGTTGTCCTAGCTCTTACAATTTACATCTTAAATTGTAAGTCTTCTTCAATTAATACTAACATTTTCCATAGTATACAAAATGTTTTTCCTTTATATTCATTGTTTCTTTCTTATTTGTGTGGCTATTGCCATACAAATTACACCTTTATACACAATGCAATCAGCAAAGATTTATAAATGTTGCTTTTTTGTAGTTGTCATTTAATTCATATAGGAGAGAAAAGAGCTGCAAAATCTATGTATATAGTTACCTTTATTGGTAACTTTGTCTTCCAGTGGATTCTATGAATTGCCTAGTGTCATTTATTTCAGTCTGAAGGATTCCTAATATTATCATTATTATTTATAGAGCAAGTCTGCTGGCAATGAAATTCTCAGTTTTTGTTTATCTGAGAATCTCTAAATCTCTCCTCTGATGGATAGGTGTTCTGGATATAAACTTATTGAATTACAAACTTTTTTTCCATTACATTGACTGTCATCCCACTGCCTGCTGGCTTATATCATTTCTGTCGTTTTTCATCAAACTTGTGAACTTTTGGTCCATTATTTCTTCAAATATTCTTTCTATGCAGTTTTCTCTCTCCTTTCCTTCTGTTCATTGCAATAAATCTATGTTGGTGTGTGTCATAGTTCACCACAGATCTCAGAGACTCTTATTTTTTTCTTAATTCTTTCCATTTTTTGGACTAAAATAATTGAGACTATCTGAGCAACATAATCTGTTATTGATTAACTGAGATAATTGAGATTATCTCAGTTGAGCTCTCATCAAGTATGCTTTTTCTTTCCTTTGCCAAGTAAAAATTACTCTGGAGGGCTTCTAATGAATTTTACATGCTATTTATTGTGCTTTTAACTTCTTGAATTTCTATCTGGTTCTTTTTTATGATTTCCAATGCTTTACTGATATTCTGTATTTGATAAACATAATTCTTTGCTTTAGTATTTAGGTATGTTTTCTTTAAGTTCTTTGAACATGTTTAACTGATTCACTATCTTTGTCTAGTAAGTCCAACATCTGGCTTCCTAAGGGACAGTTTTTATTGACTGTTTATTTTCCTTTTATGGGCCATGCTTTCTTATTTCTTTTTATATTTTGTGCTTTAAAATACATTTGTTAAATAATATAATATGGCAATTCTCAAAATCAGATATTTCCCCCTCTAGCATTTGTTGTTTTTTGCTGTTTGTTTAGTGACTTTTCTGAATTATGTAAATTTTCGTAATTGCATTACCACTTAAATTTCTGCTTCGTTACCTTATTGGGCAGCTAATGAGTTTATAGAGAATCCTTTAAATGTCTGTGATTAATTAGGCTTCCATTCTTTGCTGAGGATTTCTGCACGTGGACTATGTCTTGCCTGCAACCCTCAGCCAAGCACTCAGAACTTCACATGTGCATAGCCTTCTAGGAATATGTCAAAGCTATTCAAAGCCCTGTATGGACATCTCATTTTCCCAGCTTTTCCATTTAAGTCTTTTCGTTAGTGTATTGTTTGTCCCAATTGTTACTGCCTCAGACATCAGTAATGTTAAAACAATTGCCATTGATCGTTTTCAACAAATGCCCACCAAGAAAATTTATCTTGCAATTGGTGAACTCTGATTTAGGTCAAATAAATACAAGCGTTTCAAGTGCATCTTTTAGGGAATTACCAGACAGGTCAAATATTGATGAGAATGAGGCTTCGAAAGAGCTCTATTCCATTTGCAGGTTTAATGCTGTCATGCTGCTGCTTTTCACTGTAATTTTAGGCTGTTGGTTTTTTAGTCTAGAACATAGAGAGAGGGATGATAGTAGGACAAGATAAAATACACAATGCTCAGTGCCCGGTGCATTCATCCCTAGGTTTCTTTACCTGGGGTCCTCAGCCAAGGTCTTCCTCAGGCACCTCCTTATCAGGGGAGCAGGGGGATATACCTTGAAGACACGTTTCCTGAATCTGACTCAATACTCAGTACTTTTCTACTTGTAGCCCTCTCTTTTCTTCCTACTATCTTATCTCCCCCTACCCCCAGCCTCAGGGTTCATAAATCTGCAGAAACTTTTTGTTTAAGGATCCCTCCACAGTGAGAGGATTCCTTCATGTCTCTGCTGAGCCATCTGACCCTTGACTGGCAAACCATTCGTTGGGGGAAATCGAAATGAGGGTGCTTGTACTTTCTCCTGTTTAGATTCTTGCTTTTTTAATGGCAGTAAGTGATTAAAGCCTTAACTTTCATTTTGGCTTTTTGTTTTTAATCAATTACTCCAATATTTGGCAGCTCAGATCTTTCTCCAGCTCAACTGTGTGCCAAACAATACAATTCTGTGTATGTAGAGATCTATATATATTTCTAAATTGTATTCACATCAAGTTAAGCATGAGTTAATACTGATGTCTCTGACTCTAATCCATTACCACATGTATCATTTTAGCATCCTTCTCTATCTGTAAGTTCCTATTCCCAAAGTGAGGAAACTGATTCCTACCATTCTCCACCCATTTACTTAATTCTTGAATGCTAGTATATGTGTATTTTAGTATCAGAATTATTAACCCACACCCCAGTTGATAGTCATTTCTAGTTGATAGAAATGACTATCATCTAGATACAGTTCTTATGTGCAGTTTTCTTTACCTTTAGTCTTATGGATTACACTCATTTCCAAAGTTACTTGGATTGCTAATCTCTTGTACACCTTCCAGTGAAGTTATTTAATGCATTTCTAATACAGTTATTGATTTTAATATTCTGCATTCTATCCTGGAATCCCCTGATCTTCTATAGGACTTTAACATTTTTTCATACATTAAAGTTCAATTTTTATGCTCTAAAATTCTGAGTATTGACAAATCTGTAGTTTCATGTGATCACCATTACTGTCTCATGCACATAGTCTCACCACAGTAAAATTCTTCTGCATTTCCCCTATTCAACCTATTCCCACATACTCATGGGGACCCCTTGCAGCCACTGATCTGTTTACCATCTTTATAGTTTTACCTTTTCCAGAATATCATGTAATTAGAATAATAAATAGTTCTTACTATTCCACATGCTTATCAGCAACTGGTATTGCTAGTTTTTGGATTTTAGCAGTTGTAATAGGTAGGTACATGTGTTATATTATTGCTCTATTTTGCAAATCCCTAACGAGAAATAATTTTGAGTATAATTTCATATGATTAGTTATCATTGAATATCTGTTTTGGAGAGGTGTCTATTAACATATTTTGCGTGTTTGAATTGAAGTTTTTGGTTCCTTACTGGTGAGTTTTAAGAGTTCTTTGTATATAGGTACAAATTATCTATCCAGATATGTTTTGCAAACATTTTCTCTCAATATGTGGCTAGTCTTTTCAACTTCTTAATAGTGCCTTTGCAAATAGTAGATTTAAGTTAATAAAGTTAAACTTATTAATTTTTCTTCCATGTTTTATAATTTTGGTGTTGCATCTAAAAACTTATTTAAAAGAGCCAATGTCTCACAGATTTTTCTCTTTATTTTTTTCTGGAACTTTTATAGTTTTGCATTTAACTTTTGGGTCTATGATCCATTTTGAGTTAGTTTCTTTGAATGATGTAAAATCTGTTCCTAGATTTATTTTTGCTTATGGACATCCAATTTTTCTAGAATTACTTGTTGAAAAAACTATCCCTGCTCCATTGAATTGCCTTTGCTACTTTGCAAAGATTAGTTCATTGTATTTGTGTGAGTCTGTTGCCATGGGTCTATGTGTCAATTCACTCATGTTGATTACTGTAGCTTTATAATCACTCTTGAAACTGGAGAACGTGAGTACTCCAAATTTGTTCTTCTTGAGCATTGTGTTGACACTTCTAAACCTTTTGCCTTTTAGTGTCAACTTTAAAATCACTCTGTCTACATATAATAATTACTGGCCTATTCAGATTATCTATTCCTCATTTTGTGTGTGTTAGTAATATATATCTTTTAAGGAATAAGTACATTTTATCTAAGTTATCAAATAAGTTTGCATACAGTGTACATAGCGTTCTATGTCTTTCCTTTTAATACCTGTGGAATCAGCAGTGATGCCCCCATTTCATTATTTTAATTTTGATACAGGTAATTTGTTCTCTCTCCCTGGCTAGAGGTTATCTATCAATTTTACTGAACTTTTCAAAGAGCCAACTTTTGGTTTCCTTGATTTATTGTTTTCTGTTTTCAGTTTCATTAATTTCTCCTTTAATTTTTATTACTTTTCTTCTTCTTGATTTAGACTTAAATTTCTGTTATTTTCCTAGCTTCCTAAGATGATCACTAAGGTTATTGACTAGGTCTTTCTTGTTTTCTAATATATGTGTTTAATGGTAAAATTTTTCCTCTTAGCACCACTTTTACTACATCCCATAATTTTGATGTTCTATCTTCATTTTAATTTAGTTCACATTTAAAAATTTTCTTTTGAGATTTCTACTTCATAGTGTCAAGGTTTATTTAGACATGCTTTAAATCATATATATATATGATTAAATATATATATATATATATATATATATATATATATAATGTTTTAAATTCACTTGTAGTGCAGATATAGATTATTCTCTCTCCCTTATCTCCTTTACTACACTGCTGTCATGTTTTACATATTTTATGATATAATCACCTAATACATGATTATTATAATTACATTAAAAATTATCTTTTAGATCAATTAAGAATACGAAAAAATAATTCATTTTCTCTTCATTTATTCTCCTTGTACACTATTTCTTTTTAATGTAGATCTGAATTTCTGACCTAATTATTTTCAATCCTGGAGAATTTTTTAAAATATTTCTTCCATACAAGTCTGCTGGCAATGAATTTCTTCGGTAATTTATTTACTTGTTATTTTCTAATAAAGTCTTTATTTCTCCTTCAATTTTGTAGGATAATTTTACTGGTTATAGAATTCTAGGTTTTTTTTTCAGTACTTTGAATATTTCATTTTATTCTCTTCTTGATTGTATGGTTTTGGGGGGAAGCCCCATGAGTTTCTTATCCATGTTACTCTAAATGTATGTATTTGTTTTGAATGTATTTGTTTTCTCTAATTCCTTTCAAGATTTTCTTTACATCTGGTTTCCTACACTTTGAGTATGATAATCCTAGATGTACTTTATTGTTGTTTACTTATTCGGAGTCTCCTTTTTTTTTTTTCTTTTTTTTAGGTTCACTGTCTCCTGGTCCTTGCTTTTGGAATATTCTCAATCAGCATTAATTCAAATAATTCTATGTTCTTTTTTCTCCTTATAGTGTATCAATTATGATAATGTTCCACCTTTGTAATTGTCCCACTGTTTTGGACATTGTATCCTTTTATTTAACTTTTCTTCTATTTTCATTTCAGTTTGGGAAGTTTCTATTGACCAAGCTCACTGATTGTTCCTTTAACCATGTCCATCCTACGGATGAGTCCTTCAAAGTTATGGGTATGATACACTGCTTTTTATTTCTAACATTTATTTTTGATTCCTTTTTAGAGTTTTCATGTTTCTGTTTATAGTATTCATCTGTTCTTGCATTTGATCTACTTTTTCATTAGAACCTTAAACACATTGAACATTGTCATTTTATCTAGCTGATAATTTCAACATTTATATCATGTGTAAGTCTGGTCCTTAAGCTTGTTTCTCCTTGCAGACTAATTTTTCTGGCATTTTAGAAAGTCTTTTTTTTATTGAAAGTAGGACATATATCAGGCAATAGGAACTGAGTTACATAGGCCACTAAAGTGAGGATTTATGTTAAGACAGATAGAATTTGGACCCCTTAATATTTTCTGTAACTAGAGGTTCCAGAGCCTTTATTTTGTGTCCTTGTTTTTATCTTAGTTTTGGGCTTCTCTAATTACTCCTCCTCCGTGAGTCTGCATCTTGGAATGTTTCATCTATAATCCACTGTTACTATACTAGAGCAATGTTGGTGTGGTGGTATGGTATGAGGGAAGGAACAAGTTCTATAATCTTATAATTAAATCTCAGTGTTTCCAAAGGCCTGTGTCTCTGAGCTGTGACCTTTACAAGTGTTTCTTTATTTGAATAGTTTTTTCTTCTTCCCATTTATGTGAGACAGGAAAACTAAATGGGGCTGGTTTGGGATAAGTGTTCTTCCCCAGGTGGGATAAGACTATAGTTAAGTCTTTTCTTATGGATTAGCTCATTGTTATAGAGACTATTCTGTGCATATTTCAAACTGCTTAGTGTTGTAATGGAATGGCCTCCCAAAGATATCAGGTCTTAATTCATGGAATCTGTAAATGTTATCTTATAAGGAAAAGGGCTTTTTGCAGCTATGACTAAGTTAATATATTGACGTCAAGAAGATTATCATGAATTTTCCAGATGGGTCTTAAATTCAACTATATGTGTCATTATAAGAGAGGCATATAAAAGAGGAGGCAATGTGGCCACAGAAGCAGAGATTGGAATGATGTGGTCACAGTTAAGGAATGTAGCAGCTACCAGAAGCTGGAAGAGGGAAGAAATGGATTCTCCCCTCATGTCTCCTGAAGGAGCACGGCCCAGGTAACCCTTTAATTTTAGGTCAGTGAAATTGATTTTCAGCTTCAATACTTCAGAATTGCAAGAGAGTAAATTTCTACTGTTTTAAGCCATCACATTTGTAATGATTTGTTACAGCAGCCCTAAGGACTTACTTTTCCCACTTCCACTCCTAACACCAGGAGGAAATTTTTCTTGACTCTTTATTGTGAGAACTTGTGTGTATTTCTGTAGGTAAAGCCCACAAAATTTTGGGATTCCCTTAAAACTGTAGCACCCAGGAGTTTCTCACTCACACTGGTTCCATACTCAGTCTCTAGCAGTTCAGCAGTATTATGATTAAAGGGGCTCTACCATTTTATGGCTCCTGTAACGTTTTTCTCCAGATAAGCAGATCTTTGCTGTGACTACGTGGGTTCACCTGTGTTTCTAGACTTTGGAGTGGTGATTTGCCCTGTAAGCTCTAGTCCATGCTGAGTCCAAAAAGATACATTGGTTTTCAGGGTTTTTGTTGTTGTTGTTGTTGTGAGTATTAAAAGTTTGATTTCAATATTCTTTATGTGTTAGGACTGAAACCAGAAGTCCTGTTAGATATATATTTTAAATTGTAATTGAAGTAAGTAATGAGGTAAAAGCAAAAATGGTAACATTCATAACACAGAAAAAATTTTAGTAATAGATTGTCTGAATTCAATCTGAAGCAAAAGGAGTGGAGCTGAGAAATGATTTATTTTGTGAAAATTATTATATCATGCTTTATAATTACATACTTAATTTACAAATTTTATCAAATTTCAGTCCAGTAAATTACCTTCCTTTTGCCATTTGATAATCTATTGTTTGATTTTAAAACTCTGAGTTTTACATTTCTCCTGAAATTGTTTTGTAAGTTTATTGATATTATTGCGTTATCTTAGCTGATACTGTATAATTAAAATGTGGGTTTGCACTCTTTAAGCATTTTATGTGTGATTGCACTGTGTGATGCTCTTCTATAAACTGTGTCTGTGAAGAAAATGAGCATTTAAATATTTGCAAATTTCAAGTTTTATTTCTGCAAAGAGAATATAAAAGTTAAAAATAATTAAGAAAATAATGGAGTGAATCTGTCTTTAATGAGCTTGTTTTTATTTTGTATATTTATCTTTCACAATCAATTAATACTGAGATGCAAATTGTTAGCAAAATAGTAAACACATTTCATTTGCAAAGTGATCTCCATTAATACTAGTCAAAATGTATTATAAATTGCATTTAGTACAAGCCTTTTCTATTTTAATGATCAAGTTAATATTAATAATTCATATTATTTTGATACGTACTTTATATCATTGCCAATGTTATTCTTGTCACAAGTAAGGACACCAGTGGACAAAAATCATTCTACTTTCACTGATAAATTATAAAGATTTGTTTCATCAAAACTATAAAATGTTTTACTCAACCAAACAGTGTGGTATCTTGATTACGTAACCCTTTGCTGAGTTTTGACATATGAATGTACCTGTTGAAGTGTACACTTCATATGTTTACAGATTGTTGCATGGTGATTGTACCGTAACCAAATAGTTATTCTCTGTAGTTTTTTTTTCTTTTTTTTTAACTTTGTTCTAGTGACAGGAAATTTCCTAGGTGCTAGTGTTGCAAAGAGCAATAAGATACTTGTCAGCTTGAGGCACACTAGAGTAGTAGATACACTCATTAACAGATCTTTCATATAATACATTCAGTGCTATGAATGACAATGCAAAGGGCAAAGTGAGAAGTACTATGGAGAGGCACTTAGCTTTGTGACTGTTAGAGAAGGCTCACAGAGGATAGTCAGTGTCAGTTGAAACCAGAGGGATGAACAGTGCATTAGTTTCCTAGAGCTGCCGTAACAGTTTGCCACAAACTAGATGACTTCAAACAATACAAGTTTGTCCTCTCACAGTTCTGGAGGCTAGAAGTCTGAAATGAGAGTGTCAGCAGCACTGTATTCTTTCAGAAGTTTCCAGGGAAGAATCCTTCCTTGCCTCTTCTTCTTAGCTTCTGGTGGTTTGCTAACAACAGTCCTTGGCATTCCTTGGCTCATAGCTACATCGTTACAATTTTTGCCTCCATCTTCACATGACCGTCTTTTCTCTGTATGATTCTATTCTTTGCATTCACATATCCTTCTCCTTTATCTATCTTACAAAGAGACTAGTCATTGGATTTATGGTCCACTCTTATCAAATATGACCTCATCATAACTTGATTACATCTGCAAAGATCCTATTCCAAATAATGCCACGTTCGCACATTTAGGATGGTTTGAATTTTGGGGGAGAATTATTTAACCCAGTACGGTTCTTCCATTGTTCCCTCCAAATTTTCATTATTTCTATATACAAAATATATTCATACTATTCCATCGTCACCAAGTCTTAATCCATTCCAGTATCAACTCTAAGTTCAAAATACCATCTCAATATAATTAATTCAAAAGTCTCAAATTGTATATCTTCTAAAAAATTTAAGTCAGATATGGGTGAAGCTCTGATATGGTCCATTGTGGGGAAAAATTGTTTTCTACTCATGGACCTGTCAACCTAGAAAAAAGTTATCTGCTTTCAAATTATAATGGGGGATATGTATAGGGTAGATATTCCTACCTTAAAAGGGATAAATCGGAAGGAAAAAAAAGTCAAGGGTCTCAAGGAAGTCCAAAACTCAGTATAGCAATTTTTGTTAGGTGCCAAGACCAGAGAATAACACTCTGTGGCTCAGTGCTTGGTCTTCTTATCCCACTAGGGCAGTGGGTCCACCCTCTTGACCCTATCCAGTGTTAGTCCTACTTACTCAAATATTTTCATAAAGATTAATTTTTTACAAGTCAGATTTATTATAAAATTTATTCCTTATTTCCATTTTATATGCTAGAAATTGGCAATAGGCAGCTCTAGGAACCTTGCAAGAAGAAAACTATTTTTCTCATGTTGCTTATTTCACTTTTACTAGTTTTATTTCAGGAACAGTTATTCTACTCATGTCTTGTAATTATTTTCTCCTTTCCTGAATTAAGGTCTGTGATGTGAAATTTTGTTACATGTATTATAAGAGAAAAACATTCTATTGCCAAATAGATGTAGAAAATGTGGAATAATAAACTAATCTACCTTCTCTTCCCTTGGCCTTTGTGTATGGCAAGCAACAAATCAGTTTTACAAGAAGTATTTTCTTTATAAAGCTACTTTAAAAATCACATATATCACTGTTTTGTGAGATATTATTTTTAACCACTTTCTTGTTTCCAACATGATTATATCTGATTTATACTAATATATTTATCATAAAATGGAAAATATCAAATTACAATTGTTAAACAGTATTTTTTCTTTTTGCAAAATTGTAATCACTAAAAAAAGTTTTATCCAAAATTAAATTGTCTTCAGTCTCCTATTTTTACTAAATATGCAATGCATACTGACTTATAATTTATTATGTGCTAAGTATTGTTAAAATAAAAGAGAGACCAAACTTGAAAATTCCCTGAGAAGACAAAACCAATTTAGCCATACAAACAAAGCTTAATTACTAACTTGACCTGACTCACTTCTTGTTTCTGCTTCTGCAAATCATAAGCAAGACTTAAACTTTTTCTCAAGCTTGACAAGAGGTAACAACTAACCAATTCCCTATCACTTAAATTCTAATATTATAACCAATCAATCACTGAAGAATAAGCAGTCACTGTCTTCTCACTATTTAAACTGCTTTATAACAATTGCCTCTGAGCCTCACTCTATGTTTTGCTTTGAGTGTGCTTGGTTCGCAAACTATCTTTTTGGCGTGTGCACAACAAACTTTTACTAATTACTACTTCAGTGAGTCATTGGTTTTACTTCTGTTATCTCTGAGCTTTTGACAGTATACTTATGAATTATTTTAATTCTCATAGGATCCTCTTGATAAGTCATACAAGGGAGTGTGGCATTGTTACTCCATAACCAGCTTGTTTTTTTACTTTTAATTTTTAAGGTAAGACCTATTAACAATAATACTAAATCAGGGGTTTGGCATAGAGATATTACAAAGGTCTACACTGGATAATATTCCTAAACTATATCTCCTTTATAAAGAAACAAAATCTCCTTTATAAAGTAAGAATAAAATAAATTATTGATTAATATGTTAAAATCGTGAATGGTTTCCTTAAATTCTCTTTCTGATCTTTTGTTTTTAGGAATGCAAGAGATTTCTGTGTATGGTTTTTATATCCTGCAACTTTACCAGATTCATTAATGAGCTCTAGTAATTTTCTGGTAGCATCTTCAGGATTTTCTATGTATAGTATTATGTCATCTGCAAATAGTGACAGTTTTACTACTTCATTTCCAATTTGGATCATTTTGTTTCTTTTTCTTCTCTGATTGCTGTGGCTAGGACTTCCAAAACTATGTTGGATAATACTGGCAAGAATGGACATCCTTGTCTTCTTGTTCCTGATCTTAGAGGAAATGCTTTCAGCTTTTCACCACAGAGACTGATGTTTGCTCTGGGTTTATCGACTATGGCTTTATTATGCTGTGGTAGGTTCCCTCTATGCCCACTTTCTGGAGAATTTTTATCATAAATGGGTTTTGAATTCTGTCAAAAGCTTTTTCTGCATCTATTGTGATGATCATGTGGTTTTTGTTCTTCAAATTATTGATGTGATGTATCGCACTCATTGATTTGTGGATAATGAAAAATCATTTCATCCCTGGGATAAATCCCACCTGATCATAGTGTATGATCCCTTTAGTGTGTTGCTGGATTCTGTTTGCTAGTATTTTGTTGAGGATTTTTGTGTCTATGTTCATCAGTGATATTGGCCTGTAATTTTCTTTTTTTGTGTGCTATCTATCTTTGTCTGGTTTTGGTATCAGGGTGATGGTGGCCTCATAGAATGAGCTTGGGAGTCTTCCTTCCTCTGCAATTTTTTGAAAGAGTTTGAGAAGAAAAGGTTTCCTGTAACTGATTTCTAATCTCAAAGCATTGTGGTCGGAAAAGATGCTTGATATGATTTCAATTTTCTTAAATTCACTGAAAGAAATTACGAAAACAATACCATTTACCATTGCATCAAAAAGAATAAAATACCTAGGAATAACCCTACCTAAGGAGACAAAAGACCTGCACAGAGAAAACTATAAGATACTGAGAGATACAGATGTAGAGAACGGACTTGTAGACACAGGGGGAGGGAAGGGGAGGGTGGGATGAACTGAGAGAGTAACACTGAAATATATACACTACCATGTGTAAAAAAGATAGCTAGTGGGAAGCTGCTGTATAGCACAGGGAGCTCAGCTCGGTGCTCTGTGATGAACTAGAGGGGTGGGGTGGGGTGGGGTGGGAGGGAGGGGATATATGTATAAATATAGCTGATTCACTTTGTTCTAAAGCAGAAACTAACCCAATATTGTAAAACAATTATACTCCAATAAAAAGAAAAAATATACTGATGAAAAAAAATCACAAATGACACAAACAGATGGAGAGGTATATACCATGTTCTTGGACTGGAAGAATCAATTTTGTCTAAATGACTATACTGCCAAAAGCAATCTACAGATTCAATTCAATCCCTATCAAATTACCAATAGCACTTTTCACAGAATTAGATCAAAAAATTTTTAAATTTGTACAGAAACACAAAAGACCCCAAATAGACAAAGCAATCTTGAGAAACAAAAACGGAGCTGGAGGAATCAGGCTCCCTGACTTCAAACTATACCACAAAGCAACAGTCATCAAAACAGTATGGTACTGGCACAAAAAGAGAAATATAGATCAATGGAACAGGATAGCAAGTCCAGAGATATATCCAAGCACCTATGGTCACCTAATCTACTACAAAGGAGGCAAGAATATGCAATGGAGAAAAGGCAGCCTCTTTAATAAGTGGTGCTGGGAAAACAGGACAGCTACATGTAAAAGAATGAAATTAGAACACTCCCTAACAACACCATACACAAAAATAAACTCAGAATGGATTAAAGACCTAAATGTAAGGCTGGATACTATAAAACTCTTAGAGGAAAACTTAGGTAGAACACTTTCTGACATAAATTGCAGCAAGATCTTTTTTGACCCACTTCTTAGAGTAATGAAAATAAAACCAAAAATCAACAAATGGGACCTAATTAAAAGATTTTGCACGGGGACTTCCCTGGTGGTCCAGTGGTTAAGACTCTGCACTTCCACTGCAGGAGGCACGAGTTCGATCCATGGTCAGGGAACTAAATTCCTGTATGCCGTGCAGCGCAGCCAAAAATCCCAAAACCGAAACAAAAAAACTTTTGCACAGCAAAGGAAACCGTAAACAAAACGAAAAGACACTGAACTGGAGAAAATATTTGCAAATGATGTGACAGACAAGGGCCTACTCTCCAAAATATACAAACAGCTCATGCAGTTCAATATATATATATATATATATAAAAAAAAACCCAATCAAAAAATGGGTGGAAACTCTAAGTAGACATTTCTCCAAAGAAGACATACAGATGGACAAAAAGCCAATGAAAAGATACTTAACATCACTAATTATTAGAGAAATACAAATCAAAACTACAATGAGGTATCACCTCACACTGGTCAGAATGGCCATCATCAAAAAATCTACAAACAATAAATGCTAGGGAGGGTGTGGAGAAAAGGGAACCCTCCTCCACTGTTGGTGGGAATGTAAATTAGTACAGCCACTGTGGAGAACAGTATGGAGTTTGCTTAAGAAACTAAAAATAGAGATACCATATGATCCAGCAATCCCACTCCTGGGCATATATCCAGAGAAAACCATAATTCGAAAAGATACACTGCACCCCAATGTTCATTGCAGCACTGTTTGTTTACAACAGCCAGGATATGGAAGCAACCTAAACATCCATCAGCAGAGGAATGGATAAAGAAGATGTGGTACATATATATACAATGGCATATTACTCAGCCATAAAAGAAGCATGAAATAATATCATTTGCAGTGACATAAATGGGCCTAGAAATTGTCATACTGAGTGAAAAAAGACAGAGAAAGACAAATATCATAAGATATCATGTACCTGTGGAATCTAAAAAAAAATGGTACAAATGAACTTATTTACAAAACAGAAATAGGGTCACAGATGCAGAAAACAAACTCATGGTTACTGGGGGTGGGGGGGGGATAAACTGGGAGACTGACATACACACACTACTATGTATATAATAGATAACTAATAAGGACTTACTGTATAGCACAGGGAACTCATCTTAATACTCTCAAATGACCTGTATGGGAAAAGATTCTAAAAAGGAGTGGATATATGTATACGTACAACTGATTCACTGTGCTATACAGCAAAAACTAATACAACATTTTAAATCAACTACACTGCAATAGAAATTTTTAAAAAATCACAAGTATGATAATAGCAAAGTGTTATACTTTTAACAAATGATTAGGAACCGTAAAAAAATACATTATGGAACACAGTTTGAGGTCAATTTCAGTTAAAATAAACAGGGACAACACACATATTCTACTTGCAAAAAAAAGATAGTGAATGGTTACCTGAAGTCAAAGCAATGATATTTCCTAATTAATTCAGCTGCAGTTAAGAAATCTCCCAAACCTTCAATTCATTATTCTAATTTATTTATTTTTCCAAATAAATTTACTATTTAAAGTTTTACTCCATTCGAGTGAGAAAGGGAGGGAGGTGGGGAGAGAAAGAGAGAGACAGAAAGTTCCATTAGCTTTCAAGTCTACCAAATATTGCTTAAAAGAATCATAAAAATTAGTACTAAAGTATCCTATTAATGCATCCCTCTGTTTTCACAACCTTGCAACTTTAGTCTAATCAAATTTTAATGATAAGGTATAAGATATAGCCTGATCTAAGTTCTGCCTTACTTTCCTTGTTTTATTTAGTCCTGGATAAAAATTATTCTCACTTTAAAAATGTTTCTTTAAAAAAAAAAATGTGTCTTAGTATTCTGTTTTGAAGATATTTAACCACTTTTCTTCTCATGATGGACTGACAGTTAAATAGATTAATGTAGACACTTGGTGCCCAGGGGTCTTGATTTTATATCAATTAAAGGAATTTGGGATAGAGAATAGAAAAGAAAGAGGAAACACAAATCAATGGTGAAGATAAAACAGGCTAGTTGGAGGCACAAGGACCTGAGATTTCAGATGTTTCATGTTAAAGTAATAGTACTCCTCATATCTTAAGCTAAGTTGTTGTAATTTAAAATGTGTCCTCTCCCCACACAAATGTTGGGGTCCTAATCCCCAATGCTTCAGAGTGTGACCTTATTTGGAGATAGTTTTTACAGAGGTAATTAAGTTAAAATGTGGCGGATAGGGTAAGCCCTAATCTAATATGGGTGGTGTCCTCATGAAAAGGAAAAAAATCTGGACAGAGAGATAGACAAGTACAGAGAGAAAATAATGTGAAAAGACACAGAGAGACAATGGCCGTCTTTAATGTAAGGAGAGAGTCCCTTAGAAGTTACTAACCCTGTTGACACCTTAATCTTGAACTTCCAGGCTCCAGAACTTTGAGACAATAAACTTCAGTTGTTCAAGCCACCCAGTTCCTGATATTTTGTTACAGCAGCTCTAGCAAACTATTACACAAGTGATCCATCTTTCAGACAGACAAGAAAGAAAATTTCCTTTTGAGGCTACTTTACTTTTTTTTCCTTTTTACAGGGACACAGGGTAAACAAAGCACACTTAGCCTCTAAGGTCAGCTGATTAGTGATTTACAAGCTCTGTTGTCATTAGAGTCCTTTACAAATTACGTCATAACATCCAACACAGAATTAATTAAACCAAGATAACAGCCAAAGTCATGGTATGAAAAAAGTTTAAACCAAGGAGGATAAGTTTTTATTACCGAATTTCTTCTAATTATGTTTATTGTGAGAA
This sequence comes from Eschrichtius robustus, assembly GCF_028021215.1. NCBI lineage: Eukaryota > Metazoa > Chordata > Mammalia > Artiodactyla > Eschrichtiidae > Eschrichtius > Eschrichtius robustus. The sequence continues at coordinate 24,329,856 of NC_090825.1, forward strand.
CTAAAATGAGTTAATTCATGTAATATGATTAGAATAAGTGGCCAAAACATGGCAAGTGCAATGTAGGCATTTGCTATTAGTTATTACCTAATTGGGATCCTGAATTTACTTACACTAATGTATTGGTCAGAGCGATCGAACTAAAATTTGAAATTATTGTGGAGATGAAGATGGTAGAGTAGGAAGATGCAAAACTCACCTCCTCCTACAAAAACATCAAAAATATATCTACATGTGGAATGAATCTCACTGAAAACCAACTGGAGACTGGCAGAAAGACTCCTGTACAGCCAAGGCTGTAAGAAAGATCCACACAGGATTAGGTAAGGAAGGGAAGAGAACTGATCAGATTAGGACCTGTGCACCTGGGAGGGGACTCAGAAGAGGAGGGAGGTTACACAAGTGGAGATCTCCCTTAGAGAGTGATTGGCTCCAGTCACATACTGGGTGCCCCAGGGCTGGGGTCTGACACCTGGAAAACAAGTCCCCTTGGCTGGCTTGGAGAGCTGTGGGAAGCCTGGACTCTGCTCATGAGAGTGCACACATGCTTGCTTACTCCTGAAACAGGGTGGAGAGAGTGGATTGAAACTGCACAGGATGCAGGCTGGTTTCCTAAGACCACCCTGGCGTGCACCCCAGCCTGAGATGAGTGCCCACTCGTGCCCCACCTGCTCATGACGTAGGTTCACATTGGGGCAAGGGCTGCCACTGCTGCAGGGAAAGCTCAGCTGTGAGGGACAAAGGCAGCTCAGACCAGGAGCTGCATCTGAGCAGGGCAAGGGCAACAATTACTGGTGCTTACTCAGGCAGTGCATCAGAAGTGATCCAGGTCTCTGACTGTGGGTAGGACTGCCCTCAGCCTTCTCAACAATGCATGCTAAGCACCTGCACCAGCCCCACCTACTCCACAGCACAGCTCCACTCTAGGGTGAGGGATACAGTGGCCAAGAGGAGAGCTCAGCTGTTAGGGACAAAGGCAGCACAGACCCAGAGAAGAGAGAAAAAAGGGGGTAGAAGATGTATTTGATAAAATTATTGCTGGAAACTTCCCAAATGTGAAGAAGGAAACATATCCAGGTACGGGAAGCACAGAGGATCCCAAACAAGATGAACCCAAACAGATCCTCACCAAGAAATACCATAATTAAAATGGCAAAAGTTAAAGAATTTTAAAGGCAGCAAGAGAAAAACTGTTATATACAAGGGAGTCCCCCAAAGGTTATCAGCTGATTTCTCTGCAGAAACTTCTCAGGCCAGAAAGGAGTGGCTTGATATATTCAAAGGGCTTAAAGGAAAAAACCTGCAACCTAGGATACTACACCCAGCAAGATTATCATTTAGAACTGAAGGAGAGAGAAAGAAATTCTGAGACAAGCAAAAGCTAAAAGAGTTTATGAATACTAAAGCTACCCTAAAAAAAATGTTACAGGGTCTTCTCTGAGTGGAAATGAAAAGGCTATAATAAGAAGTAAGTATATATAGGAAATGAAAAATCCCACTAGTAAAGGCAAATATATAGTAAAGGCTGAGGATCAGCCAGTTAAATAGCGCAAAGAATAAGACACAAAAATTTGTAAAATCATCTACAATAATCAGTAAAGAGATGAAGATATGACATTAAAAACACAAAATGTGGAGGATGGGAGTTAAAAATGTAAATCTTTTAGAATGTGTTTGAACTGAAATGATTACCTGATTAAAACACATAGTTATAGATCAACATGTATGAATCCCATGGTAACCACAAATCAAAAACCTACAATAGATACACAAAAACTAGAGAGTAAGGAACACAAACATACTACTTAAAATTATCAAACCAAAAGGAAGAAACTAGAAAAAGAATTAAAAAACAGAACTACAAAAAAGAACCAGAAAACAAGTTTAAAAAAATGACAATAAGTACACACCTATCAATAATCACTTTAAATGTCGGGCTAAATTTTTTTCAATGGACAAAAGGTGGTTATTGGAAAAAAAAAAAATAGGACCCATCTATAATGCTGCTTACAAGAGACTTACTTCAGAGCTAAAGATACACACAGACTGAAAGTTGAGGGGATGGAAAAATTTATTTCATGTAAACGGAAACAACAAAAAGCATGGTAGCAATACTCATATCAGACAAAGTAGACTTTAAAACAGAGGCTATAACAAAAGACAAAGAAGGATATTACATAATGATAAAAGGATCAATAAAAGAAGAGGATATAACACTCGTTATATATGAACCTAATACAGGAACACCTAACTAAAAGCAAATATTAACAGACATAAAGGGAGAAATTGACAATAATATTAGCAGGGGACTTCAGTACACCACATACATCAATGGACAGATCATCCAGATAGAAAATCAATAAGGAAACAGTGGTCTTAAATGACACATTAGACCAGTTGGACTTAATACATACCTATAGGAAATTCCATACAAAAACAGCAGAATAAACATTCTTTTCAAGCATGCATGGAATGTTCTCCAGGATAGACAACATGTTGGCCAAAAAACAAGTCTTAACAAATTTAAGTGGGTAGAAATTATATCAAAGCATCCTTTCTGGCCAAAATGATATAAAAGTGGAAATCAGTTACAGGAAGAAAAATGGGAAAAGAACATACACATGGAGACTAAACAGTATGCTACTAAAAAACCAATGGGTCAATGAAGAATTCATTGAGGAAATCAGAAAATACCTTGAGACAAATGAAAATGGAAATAGAACTTTCCAAAATTCATGTGATGCAGCAAAAGCAGTTCTAAGATGGAAGTTTATAGTGACACAGGCCTACCTTAAGAAACAAGAAGACACATCATAAAAACAAGATGAAGTACCATCTAAACGAATCAGAAAAAGAAGAACAAAGTCCAAAGTCAGCAGAGAAAAGGAAATAATAAAGATCAGAAGGGAAATGAATAAAATAGAGACAAATAAATGAAAACAATGATCAGTAAAACAAAGAGCTGCTTTTTTTTAAAAAGATAAACAAAATTGAGAAAAATTTAGCCAGACTCATCAGGAAAAAAGAGTGAGGACTCACATAAACAAAATAAGAAATGAAAGAGGAGAAATAACAACCAATATCACAGAGATACAAAATAAAATCATGAGAGAATACTATGAACAGTTATATGCCAACAAATTGGACACACTAGAAGAAATGGACAAATTTCTAGACACATACAATCTTCCAAGACTGTATCAGGAAGAAACAGACAATGTAAACAGCCCGATCACTAGTAGTGAAATTGAATTTGTAATAAAAAAACAAAAACAAAACTTCCCAGTAAACAGAAGTCCAGGACTGGATGTCTTCACAGGGGACTTCTACCAAATATATAGAGAAAAGCTAATACCTGTCTGTCTCAAACTATTCTAAAAAATTAAAAAGGATGGAATACTCCCAAATTCATTCTACAAGGTCACCATCACTCTGATATCAAAACCAAAGAAAGACACTACAAAAAAGAAAATTATAGGCAAATATATCTGATGAATATAAATGCAAAAATTCTCAACACAATATTAGAAAAACAAATTCAATAATATATAAAGATACATATGCCATGATGAAGTGGAGTTTATTCCAGGGTCACAAAGATGGTTCAACACTTGCAAATCAATTAATGTGATACACCACGTTAACAAAAGGAAGGAGAATATTCACATGATCATCTCAATAGACAAAGGAAAAGCATTTGAGAAAATTCAACATCCATTCATGATAAAAACTCTCATCATAATTGGTATAGAGCAAACATGTCTCAACATAATAAAGACTATTTACAACAAACTCACGACTAACATATTTAATGGTGAAAAGCTGAAAACTTTTCCCCTAAAATCAGGAACAAGACAAGGATGCCTACTCTTGCCACTTCTATTTAACATACATAGTACTGGGAGTCCTAGCCATAGCAATCAGACAATAAAAAGAAATAAAAGGCATCCAAACTGGAAGGAAAGAAGTAAAATCCTATTTGCAGGTGGCATTATACTATATGTGGAAAACCCTAAAGTCTCTATCCAAAAACTATTAGAACTAATAAAGGAATTCAGTAAAGTTGTAGAATACAAAATTAATATACAGAAATCTGTTGCTTTTTTATACACTAATAATGAACTATCAAAAAGAGAAAGCAGAACACAATCATGTTTAAAATTGGATCAAAAAGAATAAAATACCTAGGAATAAACTTAACCAAGGAGGAGAAAAACCTAAACTCTGAAAACTATGAAACACTGATGAAGGAAATTGAAGATGATACAAAGAAATGGAAAGATATCCTGTGTTCTTAGATTAGAAGAATTAATAGTTAAATGTGTCCATACTACACAAAGCAATCTACACATTTGATGCAATCCCTAACAAAATAACCATGACACTTTTCACCAAATTAGACCAAATAATCCTAAAATTTATATGGAACCAACCACAAAAGACCTCAAGTTGCCACAGCAATCTTGAGAAAAAAAGTACATAGCTCAATTATCATGCTCCCTGATTTCAGACTATACTACAAGTCTACAGTAATCAAAACAGCATGGCACTGGCACAAAAACAGACACACAGATCAATGGAAGAGAACTGAGACCCAGAAATAAACCCACACATCTATGGTCAATTAATCTACAAAAGGAGCCAAGAATATACGGCAGGAAAAGAAAGTCTCTTCAATAAATAGTGCTGGGAAAACTGGTCAGTTACATGAAAAGGAATGAAATCAGAACATTTTCTCACACCACATACAAAAATAAAATGGATTAAAGACCTACCTAAATATAAGACCAGAAACTATAAAACTCCTAGGAGAGAACAAAGGCAGAACACTCTTTGACATAGATCCAAAAAATATATATTGCAATGATTTATCTCCTAAGTCAAAAGAAACAAGAGCAAAAATAAACAAATGGGTACTAATTAAACTTAAAAGTTTTTGCACAGCAAAGGAAGACATTGACAAAATATCTGAATGGAAGAAAATATCTGCATATGATATGACCAATAAGGGATTAATATCTAAAATATATAAACATCTCATACAACTCATTATCAAAAAAACAACCAGAGGGCTCCAATCAAGATGGAAGAATAGAAGGATGTGGAGCTCACCTCTTCCCACAAATACTTCAAAAATACATCTACATGCAGAACAATTCTCACAGAATACCTACTGAATCCTGGCAGATCTCAGACACATAAAAGTGAAAGAAAGATCTCCATGCATCCAGGTAGGATGAAAGAAAAAAAAAGGAAGCAGGACAGGACCTGAACCCCTGGAAGGGAGCTGTGAAACAGGAAAGATTTCTGCAACCTGGGAAGCCCCCTCACTGGCAGCAAGATCAGCTGGGACAGAAAGAGAACTTCAGAAGCTCGGAGGAAAGTGCAGCAACCAGTTTCAGCAGGCAGAACAGAGAGAGACCTGCACAGATGGTCCGTGCCACCACCCTGCACTCCCTAGCCTGATAAGTGCCTCCACTGGTGTGGATGGGGGCTGGGTGCTGAAACTCGGGTATTAGAGGACAGACCTGGGGACAGGACTGGGATTGGCTGCACAGAGACAGCCTGAAGGGGCTGGAGTTTGGTACAGGCTGCAATCAGGGGTGTATGCAGAAGGAGCCTGGGCCTGCCATAGAAGTGAAATACCATTTTTAAGCAGCCTGTGAAGGGAGGGGCAGGGCCTACCATAACAGCCTCTTTCTCAGTGAGCTCTCAGCCAGCTTGGTCCTACCTCTACAAGCTCTGGGAGCACACAAGTGCAAGTGCCAGCGTGTTGCCCACAGGCAGAGGTGGGGCTGAAATCAGAGCTGATCTCCAGGGGCCATTCAACTTAGGAAGCAGGGCTAAAATCTGAGCCCTTTCCCCATGGCTATGCAATCCACAGATTTACACTGCTGCCACCAGCTTTGTAAAATCTGCACCTGCAGGACATCCAAGTGGACAATGGGTACTCCCACAGCTGGGACAGGTCTGGCCTTAGAATCTGTGGGCTTATAGAGCGTGCATATGTGGAGGCATGGCCAGGGTCTGGGCTGTTTCCATAGCTCCCATGGCAGGTCCAAGTGTGCAACTACCGTGGCCCTGTTACCTGATTTCAGTGGATCTGTGCCTATGGATCTGCACTGATGACTTTGTGAAAGCAACACCTGAGGGACACTAGGGCCGATTGCTGGCATTCCCACAGTTGAGGCAGGTCTGAGGGAAGTGCCAACAACAGTGTACTTTGTGAGCCCGGGTGACAGGTGACACCACAGAGCACACTCCCCAGTGGACAGCTCCAGCAGAGGAATACTTAGTGGCTTCTCTCTCAGTGGGAGTGCTCCAGTCATGCCTACCTCAAACCACAGCTCACAAACAGATATGGAGGCTTCTAGTCCAACAACTAGGGAGCAGATCCTGCCCCCAACAGGGCTGTGACAACCACAGAGCAAAGAGGAGGCCCCATTCAACATTCAGTGCAAGCTCTAGCTAGACACCACAACAGTCACATGCCTGAATGAGGGGATAACAGCCAGCACACACTGAGAAAAGAGGTCACAGGCATCCATACTAAAAACAGACTTCACACCCAAAAATATTAAACCCATGTAGGCTACACAGGGATGTTCCCATGCAAAAATAGCCCTCCAAGACCACAGTAGATAACTGTTTCTCCTAAACTCATAGAGTAAGAGAAATAAAAGTAAAGTGAAGAAGATGAGGAACGACTCCCAATGAAAAGATCAAGAGAATTCCCCTGAAAGAACAAACAATGAAACAGACCTCTTCAGTCTAATAGAAACTGAGTTCAAAAAGGAGATAATGAAAATATTGAAGGAATTAAGAAAAGCTATCGACAGAAATGTGGATTACTGTAAAAAGGAACTAGAAACTATAAGGAGGAGCCAAGAAAAATTAGAAAATTCATTTGCAGAGATGAAAGCTGAACTAGAGGCAATGAATAGCAGAATGAACAATGCAGAAGAAGGAATAAGTGATCTGGAAGATAGAATAATGGAAATCAGCCAATCAGAACAGCAGACAGAAAGCCAAATTTAAAAAAAAAATGAAAGCAATATAAGAGACCTATGGGATAATATAAAGCATGCCAGTCTATGCATAATAGTGATTCCAGAAGGAGAAGAAAGAGAAAAGGGGATCAAAAATGTAGTTGAAGAAATTATGGCTGAAAACTTCCCAAACCTAAAGAAGGAAACAGATATCCAGGTACAGGAAGCACAGAGGGACCCATACAAGATAAACCCAAACAGACCTACACCAAGACATATTATAATTAAAATGGCAAAAGTTAAGGAGAGGATTCAAAAAGCAGCAAGAGAAAAACAAAGAGTTTATTACAAGGAAACCCCCACAAGGCTATCAGCCGATTTCTCTACAGAAATGTTGCATGCCAGAAGGGAAGGGAAAAATATATCCAAAGTCTTGAAAGGGAAAATTCTGCAACCTAAAATACTCTACCCTGTTAGATTATCATTCAGAATAGAAGGAGAGACAAAGAATTTCTCAAACAAAAGCTAAAAGAATACAGCAATACTAAACCTATCCTAAAAGAAATATTGAAATGTCTTTTCTAAATAGAAAAGAAGCAAGAATCTATAGGAATGAGAAAATCACAATTGGAAAGTATATCACTTAAATTAAGCCAGTATACAGATTAAAAAAAAGAAAATCAAAAAAAAATTTGTGAAAGCAATGGTAACCACAATGAACAGCAAGATGATAAACATGAAGATTTAAAAGAGGACATAAAAATCATAAAATGTTGGGGAGGAGAGTAAGAAAATGTAGGGGTTTTTTTTCAGAATGTGTTTGAGCCTATATGACTATCAGTCTAAAGCAAGTAAATATACCAAGGGGTTAACATTTTTGAAAAACAGGGTAACCACAAATCAAAAACATGCAATAGGTTCACAGAAACCAAAAAAGAACACAAACATATTACAAAAGGTAGGCATCAACGTACAAAAAAAACAAAAAGAAACAAAGAAATACAAAATCAACTGGAAAGCAAGGTTTAAAATGGCAATAAATACATATCAATAATTACCTTAGATATCAATGGACTAAACACTCCAATAAAAAGACATAGAGTAACAGATTGCATTAAAAAAAAATAAGAGCCTACAATAGTCTCCCTACAAGAGATCCACTTTAGGTCAAAGATCACACATAGATTGAAAGTGAGGGGATGGAAAAAGATACTTCATGCAAATGGAAACGATAAATTGGGGGTTGCAATACTCATATGATACAAAATAAACTTCAAAACAAAGGCCATTAAGAAAGAAAAAGAAGGACACTATATAATGATAAAAGAATCAGTACAAGAAGAGGATATTACACTTGTCAACATATATATATGCACCCAATGTAGGAGCACCCAAATACATAAAACAAATACTAACTGATATAAAGGGAGAAATTGATGGGAATACAATAATAGTAGGAAACTTTAACACCCCACTCACGTCAGTGGCAGAACTTCTAGACAGAAAATCAATACGGCAACAGAGATCCTAAATGATGCAATAGAACAATTAGAGTTAATTGATATTTTTGGAACATTACATCCAAAAAAAAGCAGAATACACATTGTTTTCAAGTGCACATGGAACATTTTCTAGGACTGACCACATACTAGGGCACAGAAAAAACCTCAGCCAATTTAAGAGTATAGAAATTATTTCAAGCATTTTTTTGACCACAGTGGCATGAAACTAGAAATCAACCACAGAAAAGTAAATGAGAAAACAAAACGATTACATGGAAACTAAACAACATGCTACTAAAAGACCAAAGGGCCAACGATGAAACCAAAGAATAAATTTAATAATACCTTGAGATAAATGACAGTGAATACACAACCATACAAAAATTTATGGAATGCAGCAAATGCAGTTCTTAGATGGATGTTCATAGTGATATAGGTCTTCCTCAAAAAACTAGCAAAATCTCAAATAAACAACCTAACCTACCTCCTAAAATAATTAGAAAAAGAAGAACAAACAAAACCTAAATTTAGCAGAAGGAAGGAAATAATAAAAATCAGAGGAAATAAATAAAAGATATTTAAAAAACAATAGAAAAAAAATCAATAAAACCAATAGCTGTTTCTTTGAAAGGGTAAACAAAATTGACCAAATTCTGGGCAGGCTCAGCAAGAAGAAAAGATAAATAACCCAAATAAACAAAATAAAAAATGAAAAAGGAGAAACAATAACCAATACCACAGAACTACATAAACCATAAGCGAATACTATGAACAATTGTATGCCAACAATTGGACAACCTTGAAGAAATGGACAAGATTCTAAACATTTACAGTCCACCAAAACTGAATCAGGAAGAAATAGATTATTTGAACAGACTGATCACTAGAAGTGAAATAGAATCTGTAATTAAAAAAAAATTAAAAACTCCCTACAAACAAAAGTCCAGGTCCAGATGGCTTCACAGGTGAATTTTACCAAACATACAAAGAAGAACTTATACCAAGCCTTCTCAAACTCTTCCAAAAGACTGAAGAGGAGGCAGCACTCCCAAAGACATTCTATGAAGCCACCATCACCCTGATACCAAAGAAACTACAAAAAATAAAATTACAGGCCAATATCTTTGATGACTATAGATGCAAAAGTTCTCAACAAATGTTAGCAAACTGAATCCAACAACACAGACATACACCACCACCAAGTTCGATTCATCCCAGGGTAACAAGGACAGTTCAACCTACGTGAATCAATCAGTGTGATACACTATGTCAACAAAAGAAAAGACAAAAACCACATGATCATCTCAATAGATGCAGAAATAGCATTTGATAAAATTCAACATCCATTCATGATAAAAACTCTTATCCAAGTGAGTATAGAGGGAACATATCTCAACATAATGAAATCTATTTGACAAACCCACAGCCAACATAATATTCAACAGTGTAAAGCTGAAAGCATTCCTGCTAAAATCTGAAACAAGACGAGGATGCCCACTCTCACCACTTCTATTCAACACAGTATTGGAAGTCCTAGCCCCAGCCATCAGACAAGAAAAAGAAAATGTATTCACGTTGGAAGGGGAGAGGTAAAATTGTCACTATATGCAGATGACATGATACTCTATATAGAAAACCCTAAGGACTCCACACAAAAACTACTAGAATAAACGAATTCAGAAAGGTAGCAGGATACAAGATTAACATACAGAAATCAGTTGCATTTCTTTACAGTAACAATGAAACATCGGAAATGGAATGTAAAAAAAAATCTCTTTTAAAGTTGCACCAAAAAAGGAATAAATCTTATCAAGGAGGTGAAAAACTTATGTGCTGAGAACTATAAAACAATAAAGAAATTGAAGATGATTCAAAGAAATGGAAAGATATCCCATGCTACTGGATTGGAAGAATTATTATCGTTAAAATGGCCATAGTACCCAAAGCACTCTACAGATTTCATACGATCCCTATCAAATTACCCATGACATTTTTCACAGAACTAGAACAAATAATCCTAAAATTTATATGGAACCATAAAAGACCCAGAATTGCCAAAGAAAGTCTGAGGAAAAATAACAAAGCAGGAGGCATAAACCTCCCAAATTTCAGACAATACTACAAAAGCTACAGTAATCAAAACAACATGGTATTGGTACAAAACAGACTTACGGATCAAGGGAACAGAATAGAGAGCCCCAAAAATAAACCCAAACACCTATGGTCAATTAATCTTCGACAAAGGAGGAAAGAATATACAGCGGGGAAAAGACAGTCTCTTCAGCAAGTGTGTTGGGCAAGCTGGACAGCTACATGTAAATCAATGAAGTTAGAACACACCCTCACACCATACACAAAAATAAAATTAAAATGACTTACAGACTTAAATGTAACACATGACACCATAAAACTCCCAGAAGAGAATATATGCAAAACATTCTCTGACATAAATCAGAGCAATTTTTTCTTAGGCCAGTCTCCTAAGGCAATAGAAATAAAAGCAAAAATAAACAAATGGGACCTAATCAAACTTACAAGCTTTTGGACAGCAAAGGAAATCATAAATAATACAAAAAGACAACCTACAGACTAGGAGAAAATATTTGCAAATGATGCAACCAACAAGGGCTTAATTTCCAAAATATACAAAGAGCTCATACAACTAAATAACAAGAAAAACAAACCACTGAATTGAAAAATGGGCATAAACCTAAATAGACATTTCCCCAAATGAGATCACCAAGAGTCACATGGAAACATGCTCCACATCAATAATTATTAGAGAAATGTAAATCAAAACTACACCTCACACGAGTCAGAATGATGATCATTTGCATTGGTGGAAATGCAAATTGGTGCACCCACTATGGAAAACAGTATGGAGGTTCCTCAAAAAACTAAAAATAGAGTTGCCATATGATCCAGCAATCCTACTCCTGGGCATATATCCTGACAAAACTATAACTCAAAATGTTACATGCACCCCTATATTCACAGCATCAGTATTCACAATAGCCAAGGCATGGAAACAATCTAAAGGTCCATCGACAGATGAATGGATGAAGAAGATGTGTTACATATATGCTATGGCATACTATTCAGCCATAAAAAAAAATAATGCCATTTGCAGCAACATGGATGGACCTAGAGATTATCATAATCAGTGGAGTAAGTAAGAAAAAGTACCATATGATATCACTAATATGTGGAATATAAAATATGACACAAATGAACTTATCTATGAAACAGAAACAGACTCACAGACACAGAAAACAGATTTGTGGTTTCCAAGGGGGGGGGGTTATGAATTGGGATTAGCAGATCAAACTATTATATATAGACTGGATAAGCAACAAGTTCCTACTGTATAGCACACAGAACTATATTCAATAGCCTGTGATAAACCATAATGGAAAAGAATATGAAAAAGAATGTATATATACATGTATAACTGAATCACTTTGCTGTACAGCAGAAATTAACACAACGTTGTAAATCAACTATACTTCAACAAAATAAATTTAAAAACAAACAAGCAACTCGATTTATAAAACAGGCAGAAGGCCTGAATAGACATTTTTTGAAAGAAGATACACAGATGGCCAACAGGCACATGAAAATGTGATCAACATAGCTAATCATCAGAGAAATTCAAATCAAAACCACAATGATAAATCACTTCACATCTGTCAAATGGCTATCATCAGAAAGTCTACAAATAACAAATGTTAAGAATGAGGAGAAAAGTGAACACTCCTACACTGTTGGTAGGAATGTAACCTGGTGCAGCCACAATGGAAAACATGGAGGTTCCTCAAAAAACTTAAAATAGAACTAACATATTATCCAGCAATTACTATCCTGGGTATATATCTGAAGAAAATGAAGGCACTAATTTGAAAAGATACATGCAACCCAGTGTTCATAGCAGAATTATCTACTATAGCCAAGATATGGAAGCAACTGAAGTGTCCATCAACAGAAAATGAATAAACAAGACGGAATATTACTCAGCCATATAAAAGAATGAAATTCTGCCATTTGCAACAATGTGGTTGGACATAGTGGGTATTATGCTTAGTGAAATATGTCAGAGAAAGACAAATACTCCATGTTATCACTTATATGTGGAATCTAAAAAATAAAGGAATGTATATAACCAAACAGAAACAGACTCACAGATATAGAAAATAAACTAGTGGTTACCAATGGGGATGGGCATGATAGGGATAGGGGACTGAGATACAAACCACTTAGTATAAAATAAATAAGAAACCAGGATATATTGTACAGCACAGGAAATATAGTCATTATTTCTTTAAATGGAATATATTCTATAAAAATATTGAATCACTATGTTGTATACCTGAAACTAATATAATATGGTAAATCAACTATACTTCATTAAAATTAATTAAAAAATAAAATTTAAAATTATTGAAATAGACAAATCTTTAAGACCTCCAATATTTTTTATAAGCATTTTTCCTTAATTTAGTTCATTTAATCCCATTCTTTTTCAAAAACCACAGAAAGTTCTTGGTTTTTGACCTATGTTTAGCTATGAGTTATCTAACTTATTTATCACTTTTGTTTTTGTCCTTCTAGGCACTGGTAGAGGCCAAGGACATGTGATGTCCCTTGTTATGCAATTTCAAGTACTGTGCATTCAATGTCTTCCAGTGGCTCCTTTAATCAGAATTTTCTCCCTGGTTTCCTAAAGTCAATTTCTCAATGAGCATCACTCCCTATTCACTTTCCTCTTTTCAGTTTATACAGCTATGAACAATTCCCTTTGACAAGTAACATGGTGTCAATTCTTTGGACTGTAATATCAACTATAAGAGGCTGATTCTGAATGTATGTTTTTTGAAGTTTATCCTTTTTCCATCTTTATGCTGTTGACACTTCATGAAGCTCAAAGCATAGTTTTTCAGTCTTGTAAAGCAAATTTAATGATTCCTAAGTACATACTGATAGAATTTTACCAATGATGAAGGTACGGAAATATCTACAAATGTGGGCACCAACATATGGATACAGAAAAACAGCAGACAGTATAAAAGGAAAACAAAGCTCATTGTTCTGATCCCAATAGCACTTGCCTCATTCATCCTTTTAGATGTTGCCATAAAGTAGCTCTTTCTGACAATGTGGTTAATCACTTTTCCATATTAAGTTGATGGGCTTCTATCTACTTGCAAAATACCAAAGGGTCTTTTTACTAAATGTATTCTATGCTATTGTTCTTTCCCCCTCTTGTTTTCTGTTTAAATGTGATTTTTCTTTATAACTTACATTTTAAATCATACTGTACTATCTATTCAACATCAACACACTTCTACTCTGCTAAAATGAGAGTACTGAAGCTTAACATTATTCAATTTTCCTTATAAATTTGTCACCCCTAGCATATGACAGAGTTCAACATGTTATAAGCATTTCTAACTGTCCAACACTGAGAAGGAGATTAAATATAATTTCTTAAATAAATCTGCAGATTTCAATGTATGAGAGAAAAGATTCATGACCAGTTAACTTCTTAATAAAAATGTAATAATTAAACAGAATAATTACTTGTTTGGAGGATTAACACATTTTCAGTTACAAAATATGTATTCAAGCTATAAAGGCCTCCAAAACCAAAAACTAATAAACACAATTACTTTTTTTTCAAATGGCAAAGAGCAGTTATGGCATGTACTTGTTACAGTGTTGGTCTAAGAGTCTTTATTAACACTCATTTGTGAACTCTGTACCTCATGCTTTAATTTGTAAATATCGATCTGGTATTCTGATAGGAGGAAAAACCAAAACTTGCAATGTTTTGTTTCCTACTTTGAAAGGCATGCAATAACTTATGTAATATAAATTCTCCAATATGTTTCATAATTTTAGAGAGAAAGTATCTGAATTTTAGATTTGAGGACAGTATATAGATTATCTTCTATCCAATACTGGTGTTTATATTCAATTTCTTTCGTTTATTAGTAATCCTCTATGCATAATGGAATACATTCTATTTTTAAAATACTTATATTAGCAAAATGCTTTTCATTAAAATGGAAATACTATGTATGAAATACCTCACTTGGCTCCTGGAATATAGTTGAAGCCAGCACCATTTTAAGATTAAATAAATTATGTTTATAAAAGATAGTAAGAATTCCCAATAATAAGGCGAGGCATGAAAATCTAATGTAGTGGGCATTGTCAGTATCCCACCCAGATCCCTTGGATTCTTTTTGTTATCTGTGGGCTCACATCCCAGCTCTGTATGCATTTCCTTCTAACGCCCTGTGCCTAATACTGTCTTTGGAGGACTGTCCTTGGCTACTGGACCTGCTTTACTTCTAAATGCAGAGATCTTGTAGCTCCTGGTAGTTTATGGTCTCCAACCCTCAATGGTGAGCCTTAGTCAATGAGGGAATATAAAAGCCTGAATTCTTTTTCTGAATTTGGAACTAACCCTGAGGCTTAACTCACACTAGAGCTCCCCTGCCAGGCTCAGGCTAAGGCTAATGCTTTGCATGAAATCACCACCTACTTGGCTTCTACCCTTCCCAATCCTGCTTACTATGTTATTTGCCAGCTTCTCCTGAAACATATTGTTCATAAATCACTTGCACATGTGTTGGCGTCTCAGGGCCTGCTTCTAGAGAACCCCATCTAAGACACCTTACTATTAGCTGGCCAGAAATTCAGAAGAATATGGATAGAGAGAAAGCAGATGGAAATATATTAATGAAAAATGAAGAATAGTAGACTTACAGAAGAAAACTCCAATAAAGTTAAGAACATTTTCAGAGATCTTCCAAGCCTGGAAGGCCACATTACAGATTCATATGTGAGAGAGGTATTTGAGTCAATAGTTGGAATAATTATCATACGTACTATTTCAATAAATAAATACAGAAAAACGGGGCCTGACTGATCAAATCCTTTATCTCATAAATACTGAACGACTAAAAGTCATTTGGTTTAGCAATCAGATATGGATAGAGTGTGGGCCTGCACCAAAGACCCAGGGCAACATCGTGTTTAACATACTATCTTTAAGGACTCTGCATACACCTCACAGCAGGTGTACCCCTCCCCAACTCCCCAAATAACTATAGCATAGCATACCATTCATTATAGAAATAAAATAAGTACAGTTTTAGTCAAGCTATGCCTCAAAAAGTTATTCTCAAAAGCCTAGGAATAGAAGGAAACTTCTGCAAAAACCTACATCTAACATCATTCTTGATGAAGGACTGCTTTTCCTCTATAATAATTATTTGTCTATAATAATTCTTCTCTAAAAATAATAATTATTATTATAAATCATTAAAATAGTCTCCATTGTTAAAGAAAAGCAAAACTTTCTTTACTCTCAGAAGACATGATGCTATTTGCAAAAAATCATAAGAAATACACAAAGAAACACATTAATACTAGTGCTAAAAGCTAAAACTATGAGTCCAAGAAAAAATAAAATAAAATATTTGTAACGTTGACTTAGTCAAAAAGATCTCAGATATGACACCAAAAATATTAACTGGAAAATTTTTTAAATGATAAATTAGAATTAATTTTTAAAAAGACATAACATTAAAGACATGAAAACATAAGCCCCACTTTGGGAGAAAATATTTGCAGATTATCTACTTGACAAGGGACTTGTATCCAGAATATATTACTTACAACTCAATAATAAGAAACTCAATTGAAAATGGACAAAATGCCAAATGTACTTTTCACCAAGGAAGACATATCCATGGCTAATAAACCCAAGAGAAGGTGAACAATCTCATTACTTGTTAAGGGATGCAAATTAAGCCCACAGTGACAAACTCACTTTTATGGCTACAATGAAGACAGGCAATACCAAGTGCTGGTGGATGTGAGAAGAAACTGGATTCCTTAAAAGTTGCTGATGGAAATGTAAAATGCTAGAGACATTTTTGGTAAACAGTCTAACAATTTCTTTACAACTTAAATGTAAACTTACCCAGTAATTCCAGTCTTAGGAATCTACCCATGAGAAATGAAAACATATGTCCAAAGCAAGACTTAAATTCAGATTTCATAGCAGCATTATTCATAATAGCCCAAACTGTAAAAAAGTGCCCGTCAGGTTGTGAACGCACAAATATAATGTGATGTATCCATAAAATAGAATACTATATTGAAATAAAAAAATACTGATACATGCTACAACATGGATATATCTCAAAATACTCTTGCTAAAATAGTATTATTTAGACTAAGCCAGTTGCAAAAAAATGTATACTCTATGATTCCATTTTTGTGAACTTTTCACTGTTCAGAAAAGGCAAATTTAAAGACAGAAGGCAGACTTGTGTTTTACTGGGGCTGTAGTAAAGAGTATAGATTGTTCGTAAACAGGCTCCATGGAAATATGGGGATGATGAAAAAGGTTTAAAACTGAAATGTTGTGATAATTGATTATTGAGCAACTTTATGCATTTATTACAAATCATTGAGTTGTTAAGAGATATCTAATGCAATGTCAAGAGAAGAAGCCAAGCCTAACACACAAAACCTCTGTATGATATCAGGACACAGTTAGTTAGCATGGCTGATAAACTATCTACATGTGGTGAACATAAAAGAAAAAATGGAGTTAGTGGTTCTAGCCCACTTCACAATAGACTATCACAAACCTTGAGCAAAATGGCACTACTTCCACTATGTAGTTAGTGGGCTCAGTGCACAAAATGCTGCTGGGACTACTTGAAACACTGTAAAGAAACTTTCTTGAACCATTGACTGTGGGGGTAATAGGGAATAGGAATTGGGTTATGCATAACAGTTTTTGTTATTTTTAATGACTCAATGAAGCCTGGGTAGAACCAGGTTACACAGTATAGTGCATTACTATTTTATAGGTGAAGAACTTGAGTAAATGAAGTAATTCGTCCACGAACATATACATGGTAAGTGGCAGAACTAAAACTTGAACTCATGTAATTTTAACCTCAAATCTTAGGGCTCATTTTATTATGCTTACTTTTATAGTATTAAAACAGGAAAAGAAAAAGGCATGGCTTTTTAAAGTTCAGTTTAGAGCTCCACATATGATGGTGCGGGAAAGAAATCATGAAACATCTCCAGTGGGTTTGACATCCATATAAGCCTGGCCACTTCCCTTATGGAGCATACATTCTAGTAGGAGATAGAAACAAGAAACAACCTGCACTTTAATATATATTTACAACCTTTCCCAAGTGCTATGAAGTCAGATAAAATTATGTACTATGAAAGGAGGAAATGACCTCTCTAAAGAGGTGGCATTTTATTGAACATCTGAATGATGAGAATGAGCTGGAACTTTGAGTAGTGAGACTGACAGAGGAGCAGTGAGTCTTTCAATTAGAAGGAAGAGCATGTGCAAAAGCCCTGCATCCAGAAACATCACCAAAGGATGCTAACAAGGCTGGGCCAAGGGAGAGTGTAGCATGAGAGGAGGCTGCAGAAGTAGACAAGAGTCAGTTTGGCAGAGCTGCATGGAATATGGAAAAGAGTTTATAGTATAATATATGTAAACTAGTATGGAAAACATTTGACAGTTTTATGCAGAGAAGACCCATAGTCTGATCTACATTAAAATATTCTATTAAAGCTGAGTATACGCATATCCTATAACCCAGCATTCCCACACTATACAAATATGCAAAAAAAAAAAAAACTCTCCACACACGCACACACAAAAGGCTATGCATTAAAACGTTTAGAGCATTCTTATCTGTGATAGCCAAAAATTGAACCCCACCCAAATGTCCATCAACACTAAAGAACATGAATATACCATGTCATATTCATACAATGGAATACCATACAGCAATAAAAATGAAAAACCACAACACACAAAACAATGGATAAATCTCACAAACAATATATTGAGTAAAAGAAGCTAGTCACAGAAGAGTATATACTAAAGGTAGTGACATAGGAAGATCCTGAACTCACTTCCTTCCATGGACACACTGAGTCTACAGCTACATATGGAACAATTTACTCCTACAAAAACCTAAAGCCTGGCTGAGTGACAACTACAAACTGGGCAAACAAGAAGAAAACCACATCAAAGTGGGTAGAGGAGGCTGGGACACAATCTCATCATAAACACCACTCCTGATACTGTGACCCACAATCAGGAAAAAACTCAAAACCCAGAGCTTCTCTCTGGGGCATGAAGAGTTTGAGCCCCACATTAGGAACCTCTGTTTTTAAGACCTGCACTTGAGAGACAAGCCCCCAAAACATCTACCTTTGAAAACAAATGGGGCTCATGTCCTGAGAGCCACAAGATTGTAGCAATCTGAGAAATGACTCTGAGGCAGCTGGTCTTACCCTGACTTAAAATGAAGGAAGCTCACCTGCTTATATTATTGTCCTAGAGGCAGGCATAAAATTTAACACACACATTAGGAGTCTGACGGAATATTCTCTGGGGATGTAGAATGGCAGGCACCATCTTCATGATTTCCCTTTGCTATGTTCCAGAGCAACAGTATCTCTGCCCCAATTATTGTGGCTTCTGCCAGGGGCACCTCTACATCACATCACGTGGCTTTGGCGGCCAGTGGCTGTGGGTCCCCAGGATTGTAACCAACAGAAAAAAGTTCTTAAACAGCAACTACCTCCAGGGCACAGCAAGAAGCAACAGACCCAGGAGCTCTTTCTATAAAGGAGACCTATGAACTAATCATCATAGCTGTGGCCTGAGGGGCAGACTCCTAACAAACACGCCTCTAGGGTCTGACTGCAATCCTTTCTAGAGACCTCAGGGTGTGGGTGCTATCTTTGCACTCTCCCTCTGTTTTGCCCCTGCTCACTGATATTGCACAGAAAAGAGCTTACACACTTGTGTGGAGCTCCAATTTTAGTGACTGCCACCCAGGGGACACCACCAGATTGCCTAGCTCTGGAGGCCATCAGGGCTTATGCTTACAGTCCCACAGGACTCTATTTGCATGCTTTAATAAGCTGCTATGTGAGGCTTCCAATCAGCCTGAAGCTAGGTGCTAAGATCCTCCCCTTAAGGACACTGACAGCTCTTGGCACATCCTCAACTACAGGGAGCTATTAAAAATATAATAGACTGCTGGGACAAGCACAAGGGTTTGAGAGACAACAAAGAGCTGGGGCAGGATTGAACAAAGAGCTGGGGTAGGGCCTCATGTAGGTTCATCTCCTACCTAAGGCCACTCCTCCAAGACTGGGAGAAGTGGCTGTTTCATCTACTGTATAGAAACCAACACAGAGAGTCAAGCAAAATAAACAGAGGAGTATATTGCAAATGAAAGAACAAGATAGAACCTCAGGGAAAAAATGTTAATGAAATGGAGCTAGGTTATTTACCTCATAAAGAGTTCAAAATAATGGTCATAAAGATGCTCACCTAACTGGGGACAAGAATGGATGAAAACAGCGAGAACTTCAACAAAGAGTTGGAAAATATAAGAAAGTACCAAACAAAAGTCACAGAGCTGAAGAATACAATAACTGAACTAAAAAAAAACACTAGAGGGGTTCAATAGCAGACTTGATGAAGCATAAGAAAATGAGGGAGCCAGAGGGCCAGAAAGCAAGAAAGTAAAATGTGCTTGACATCTGTGCACAGAAAGAAATTTTAGGTGGCAGAAACCACCAGTTTAATGGTGGACCAGCAGTTAAGTTTTTCCAGATTTATCAAAGAAACCATTAGTTCACCCAGAAAAGACTAAATCTTCAAGAATTTTATAGCTTTGGGCCCCAACCTTCTTTTAGGAGAGGAAAGGCTCATTATAGACCCATGAAAGAGTACGTGGTGGTCTCCATTCCCCAGTTTAGATATGGCCAAGGAGAGTAATGAACAAGGAGTTCTCAGAGGTCAGAACAAGAGTTCGCAAGGAACGTGGACAATGGGTTCCTTCCAGTGAGCAGAATCAGAGTTTAATCAAGGTAATTCCTTCAGCCCCAGTGTGTGTATCTGGGAGCTTTATTAGACTCTCTTCCTTATGGGATTTACATTGTTGATTACACTCTCTTCCTTATGGGGTTTACATTGTTGATTTCCAGTTGATGTTGTATGCCTCCAGTTCTTTGCCTTTCCAAATGGGAGTGATTGTTTTGTGTATCCTGTGCCTGCTCCATCACTACATTCTGGGTGTTTTTGCTGGAGAGGGGAAGATAATTTGCCTTTTAAATTTATAGGTCTGCAGACTAAAAGGAGTGATATCTAGATCTGGTGCCACCTGGAGGCATGAACTCTAAACAATAATCAGTGACCAGTTAGGACTTTATATTATCTCTCTCAGGAAGGGGTGAGAATGTTCTGTGTGAAAGTAGAATAAAATGATCTGGTAACCAGAATGCTCTATAAAAGATAATAAGATGTATCCAAACCACTATCTCCTTGGGTACACAGAAGTCTGACCTTCCAAATCTTTCTTGTAGTTAGGTTGGGGGCCATATAATTGAATTCTGAGTAGGAAAATATAGGCATATGAGATATAAAACACTTCCTGATTCTGTCCAAAAGTGTTAGCCCACTGTACAACATTTCCCTGCATCTTTTTGCCCTTCAGTGGGGAGCAGAAGAAAGGATTAGGCAACCAAAAAGCAAGGAAGTAGAACTCATCCAACCAGCCCAGTAAAAAGAAAAAAGAATAAAAACAAGTGAAGAGAGCTTAAGGGGTTATGGGACAACTTTAGACAGACTACCATGTGCATTTTAGGGTTCCAGAATGAGAAGAGAGAAAGTTACAGAAATGTTATTTGAAGAAATAATGGCTGAAAAATTCCCTAATCTAGGGAAGGAAATAGACATCCAGATCCAGAAAACCCAGAGATGAACCCAGAAAGATCCATGCCAAAATACATAATTAAAAAGTAAAAAGTTAAAGACAAGAGAGAATATTAAAAGCAGCAAGAGAAAAACAACTTGTTATGTTGAAGAGAATCCCCATAAAATTATCAGCAGATTTTTTTAGCAAAACTTTGCAGGCCAGAAAGGAGTGGCACAATAATGTTCAAAGTGCTGACAGAGGAATAAACCTCCAACCAAGAATACCCAGCAAAGTTAAATTTCAGAATTGAAGGAGAGATAAGAGTTTTCTGGACAAGCAAAAGCTAAAGAAGTTCATCACCACTCAACTAACCTTACAAGAAATGTGAAAGGGACTTCATTGGGCTGGAAATAAGGGGTATTAATTGGTAACAAGAAAACATATGAAAGAATAAATCTCAGTTGTAGGTAAATATATACTAAAGGTAGTGGGTTAATCACTGCAATAATTAGTTAAGTGGCACACAAGACACTCACTTGAGATGTAAGAACACAGAAGACTGAAAGTGAAGGGATAG
Organism: Eschrichtius robustus; assembly: GCF_028021215.1. Taxonomy (NCBI): domain Eukaryota; kingdom Metazoa; phylum Chordata; class Mammalia; order Artiodactyla; family Eschrichtiidae; genus Eschrichtius; species Eschrichtius robustus. The sequence goes on from NC_090825.1 coordinate 24,351,703, forward strand.
AAAAAGATATTCCATGTAAATGGAAACCAAGAGAAAGCTGGAGTTGCTGCACTTGTATCAGACAAAATAGACTTTAAGACTGTAATAAAAGAAAAAGATTGGCATTACATAATAATAAAGTGGTCACTCTAACAAGAGGATATAACATTTGTAAATATATATGCACTCAACATAGGCACCTACATATATAATGCAAATGTTAGCAGACCTAAAGTGAGAAACAGAAATACAAAAATAGTGACTTTAATACCCCACTTACATCAATGGATAGATCATCCAGACAGAAAAATCAAAAGGAAACATTGTCCTTAAACAACATATTAGACCCAGACAGATTTAACAAATACATACAGAACATTCCATCCAAAAGCAACAGAATACACATTCCTCTCAAGTGCTCATGGAATGTTTTCTGAGATACCTTATATTTTAGGCCACAAAACAAGTCTTAATAAATTTAAGAGAATTGAAATCATATCAGTCACCTTTTCTGACCATAATAATACAAAGTTAGAAACTAATTACATAAAGAAAACTGGAAAATTCACGAATATGTGGAGATTATTTAACAATGTGCTACTGAACAACAAATGTATCAAAGAAGAAATCCAAAGAAAAACGCTTAAATACTTTGAGACAAACAAAAATGGAAATATATCAAAATTTGTGGGATGCAGCAAAAGGATTTCTAAGAGGGAAGTTCATAATTATAAATGTCTACCTCAAGAAACAAGAAATGTTTCACATAAACAACCTAACTTTACACCGTAAAGAGCTAGAAAAAGAATGAAGCGCAAAGTTAGTGAAAGGAAGGAATAACAAAGATTAGAGAAGGAATAAATGAACTGGAGTAAAAAGACAACAGAGAAGATCAATGAAACCAAGAGCTGTTCCTTTGAAAAGATAAACAAAATTGACAAGCCTTTAGCTAGACTCACCAAGAAAAAAAGAGAGGTCTCAAATAAATAAAATCAGAAATGAAACAGAAGATATTACAAATGATATCCCAGAAATACAAATAATCATAAGAGATTGCTATTAACAATTATACATCAACAAATTGGGCAATCTAAAATAAATGGATAAATTCCTAGAAATATACAGCCTACGAAGATTGAATTATGATGAACTAGAAAATATGAATAGATTGATTACTCATTAAGGAGATTGAATCACTAGGGAAGAACCTCCCTACAAAGAAAAATCCAGGTCAAGACAGCTTCACAGGTGAATTCTACCAAAAATTCAACTAAGAATTAATACAATCAAACTCTTCCAAAAATAGAAGAGGAGGGAACTCTGCCAAATTCATTTTATAAGGCCACCATTACCCTGATAACAAAACCAGACAAGGATGCCATAGAAAAATAAAATTACAAGTCAATATCCCTAATGAATGAACAGAGGTGTAAAAATCCTCAAACAAAATATCAGCAAACCAATCCAAAAATACAATAAAAAGATTATACAACATGATTAAGTAGGATTTATTCCAGAGATATAAGATGTTCAACATCCACAAATCAGTCAGTGTAATACACCACATTAACAAAATGAAGGATAAAATTCATATGATCACCTCAATATTTGCAGAGAAAACATTTGATAAAATTCAACATCCATTTATGGTAAAAACTCTCAACAAAGCATATACCTCAAAACAATAAAGGCCATATATTCCAAGCCCATAGCTAACAACATACTCAACAGTAAAAAGCTGAAAGCTTTTCCTCTAAGATCAGAAACAGGATAAGAATGTCGACTGTTGTCACTTTTCTTCAAGATAGTATTGGAAGGCCTTACCAGAGCAATTAGGCAAGAAAAATAAATAAAATACATCTAAATTGGAAAGGAATAAATAAAACTGTCACTATTTACAGATGACATATTATATATAGAAAATCCTAAAGACTCCTTAAATAAAAAACTATTAGAGCTACTAAGTGAATTCAGTAAAGTTACAGGATAAAAAATCAATACACAAATATCTGTTGCATTTCTATATACTAATAATAAACTATCAGAAAGAGAAATGAAGAAAACAATCCATTTACAATTGCATCAAAAAAGTAGAATATCTGTGAATAAATTTAACTAAGGAGGTAAAAGACCTGTATATTGAAAAGTATGACATTAATGATATAAATTGAAGAAGATACAAATAAATGGAAAGATATTCCATGGTCACGGATTGGAAGAATCAATACTGTTAGAATGTCCACACTACCCAAAGCAATCTACAGATTCAGTGCAATCCCTATCAAATTTCCAATGGCATTTTTCTCACAGAAATACAACAGGTAATCCTAAATTTTTTATGGAAACACAAAAGACCCCAAGTAGCCAACACAATACTGAGAAAGAACAACAAAGCTGGTGACATCATGCTGATTTCAAATTATATTACAAAGCTATGGTAATTAAAACAGTATGGTATTGGCATAAAAACAGACACATAGATCAATGGAACAGAATACAGAGCCCAGAATAAACCCATGCATATGTGGTGAATTAATTTATGACAAAGGAGGAAGAATATACAATAGGGAAAGGACAATCTCTTCAATAAATGCTGTTGGAAAACTTGACAGCCACAGGCAAAAGAATGAAACTTGACCACTATCTTATACTATACACAGAAGTTAACTCAAATGAATTAAAAACTTGAACATAAGACCTGAAACCTTAAAGCTTCTAGAAGAAAACATGGACAGTAAGCTCTTTGGCCTAGGTCTTGGCAATGATTTTTTGGATTTGACACCAAAAGAAAAGACAACAAAAGCAAAACTAAACAAGTGAGACTATATCATACTAAAAAGCTTCTGCACAGCAAAGGAAACCATTAACAAAATGAAAAGGGAACCCACTGAATGGGAGAAAATATTTGCAAATCATATATCTGATAAGAGGCTAATATCCAAAATATATAAAGAACTCATACAATTCAATAGCAAAAACAAAACAAAACAAAAAAACACAAACAATTTGACTCAAAAAATGGGCAGAAGATCTGAATAGATATTTTTACAAAGAAGATATAGGGATGGTCAGGAGGTACATGAAAAGATGCTCAACATCACTAATGATCAGGGAAATGCAAATCAAAATGACAATGAGATATCACTTCATACTTGTTAGATGGCTGTTATTAGAAAGGCAAGAAATAACAAGTGTTGGTGAGATGTGCACAGATGGATGAATGGATAAAGAAGATGTGGCGTGTGTGTGTGTGTGTGTACATATATATATATACACACACACAATACATATGTATATGTATATAGTGGAATATTATTTAGCCATAAAAAAGAATGAAGTCTTGCCATTTGCGAGCACATAGATGGACCTCAAGGCCATTATGCAAGGTGAAATAAATCAGAGAAAGACAAATACTATATTACTTCTCTTATTTGAGGAATCTTAAAAAAAAATAATAAAAGCCCATAGATACAGAGAACAGATTGGCAGTTACCAGAGGCAGGGGGTAAGAGTGGATGAGATGGTATAAAGATAAGAAAAAGAGTATATACCATTATTGTTCCAGGCGTATAACAATGAAAACAGGTAAAACTAACCTATGTCATTAAAGTCAGATTACTGTTTAATCTTTAATGACATAGGAGACTTCCGGGATGCTGTACTATTCAGTTCTCAATCTAGAGGCTGTATATATGAGTGTATTAAGTGAATATACCTCAAGCTCTATGATTATGGTATGTTAACTGAAACATATTATATTTCAATAAAAATGGGATAATTGTGAAAAATGAAAGCTTAAGGCATTTTAAGTGGTGAATTATAGGTAAATTTAAAACAAATACTGAAACCACTAAAAAAAAGTAGGAACAAGAGGGAATTATCTATAAATGAATAGTTAAATACATCTGTATGTAAGTGATAGATGGACTCATAGGAAAATGGATAGATGGATAAATAGAGGCAAAGATTGATGTATAGAGAGACAGAAACATACATATACACTGGATCATGAGTTAAGGTGTATTTCTTAGTGTGAGTATGTGGGGTTTAGCCAAAAAAAAATTCCATATAACCTTCATTTAAATTATTCCTCTTTAACCTTTATTATTTTCTTCCTCTTACTTGCTCTGGGTTTAGTTTGCACTTGTTTTTCTTACAATTTCTTAAGGTGGTATGTTAGATTATTGATATGAGATATTTTATTTGTTCTTAACATAAGCATTTATGGCTATAAGTTTTACACTGAGCAAAGGCTTTATCATCACCCTGTAAATTTTGGTACATTTAAGCTGCAATGTTTACCACTATGTTAACTAAGTGATAGAAAGTGAATGAAAAGAATATGCATTAACTAAAATATTAATCATATTTTAATTATTGAATCATTATTATAAATACAAAAAAAGAAAAAAAAAGCACACCATATGATAACAAACAAGAAAGATAAAGGAATAAATAAAAAAGATATACCAGTCAGATATTATTCATGAGGTTTCTGGATATATAAAAAAAGAGGAACAACAAAAGTGAATTCACACACACAATTACACACACACATAATCAATATCACACCAGTTCTAACATTTTTAAAAAGAGTATATAAAGCTTGGCTAAAATATAAGTTGGTAACTTACTAGTTAAGTCTTGACATGTGACCAAAAAATACTATATCTCTGTATTTTATCTAAAAGAAACAATCTGATATAGTTTATTCTGACTTAAAAACTTTTAAAATGTGCCCAATCTTCTGAGATTTTAGAGTAAATCAAATGAATTCTCAGGACATTAGTTCTGTGATTGAAATTCTTATATCTCCACAGGCAGTGGATTTTCCCACCAAAAGTTCAAGAGGTAAATAATTTTTAATAACTGGTGGCTTAGTGTTTTTGACCCTTGATGATTCTAATAGTTTTTCATTCTCCCTGAAGGAAGCATCATATTGTTGCTTTTTTTCCATCAAAATACAGTACTGCTTTCTCTTTTCAATATTATATACGTGTCTAGAGAGGTTTATGAGCTATTTTAGAAACAAATGAGTGCATATTTACTTCCATAGTTTCTTGTATTAATAATGGATATATAATATAATATACTTCAGAATGTGTTATTTCAAGCCACAGGTTGAAAACAAGATTATTATTCATTCAATAAAGTGAATTAAGCACATAACATGTCGAAGAGATAGAAAAACACCTTTCCTCTGGCTTTTTGGGGCTCTCAATCCTCCTTTATTCAGTTCATCTTGGTTGAAGAAGAGTTTTCTCTTTAGTAAATTTGAGGGTAGGAACTTTGAACTCCTCTCTCCCTCCCTTTTGAATGTCAAGATGCAGAGAATAAGATGCAGTGCATCTGATCTCTCCTAAGCTTGATGGTAAAGGCAGTTGCTTTATCCAGTGAGTGAAGCAGGAAGCGTTCCAGTGTGGCCTACCAATGAGTGGTGTGTCTAATACAGGAGTTCCACATTAGACACCTCATTCTTGTCCTAAGCCATAGTCTCTTCCACCTCTTCTGTGATAAAACTGATATTTTGGCTCCCACTGACTGACTTTTGGCTATACTCCAATTGATGTAGAACTGGGTTGAGAAAGAGAGCTATAATTTACTGGGAATATTTTCACATCATCATCTGCTAAATTGACTGGGAATCTTGAGAAACAGTCAGTAAACTGAAGATGCAAATATAATTAACAAAACAAGTCTCTGGCACAACCAAGGTAGGTGACTTTATTTATTTATTTATTTTTTGAGCAGAATAAGAGGCTACTTTTTAAAAACTTGTTTTTTAAATTGAAATATCGTTGATGTATAATATTATATAATTACAAGTGTACAAGATAGTCATTCACAGTTTTTAAAGTTTATACTTCATTTATAGTTATAAAATATTTGCTATGTGACTTTAAATTTTAGTGCTGTTGTACTAAATCCAGCAGATTTGTTACTTTATTGGTTTTAGTTTTGTTTGTTTCTTTTTACCTCCACAGTTTACAATGACTGAAACCATATATATCATTATGTGCCAAGTAGCACTACTTTGTACAGTTGTCAGGTTTTTAGATAATGTGTATAAAGCACTTCATGTTTTCAAGCCCACAGACAGTTATTTACCTGTTTTATTCTTTTTTTTAAATTAATTTAGTTTTTTTAACATCTTTATTGGAGTATAATTGCTTTGCAATGGCGTGTTAGTTTCTGCTGTATAACAAAGAGAATCAGCTAAACATATACATATATCCCCATACCTCCTCCCTCTTGCGTCTCCCTCCCACCTTCCCTATCCCACCCCTCTAGGTGGACACAAAGCACCGAGCTGATCTCCCTGTGCTATGTGGCTGCTTCCCACTAGCTATCTATTTTACATTTGGTAGTGTATACATGTCAATGCCACTGTCTCACTTCGTCCCAGCTTACCCTTCCCCCTCCCCGTGTCCTCAAGTCCATTCTCTACGTCTTCGTCTTTATTCCTGTCCTGCCCCTAGGTTCTTCAGAACCAATTTTTTTTTGATTCCATATATATGTGTTAGCATACGGTATTTGTTTTTCACTTTCTGACTTACTTCACTCTGTATGACAGTCTCTTGGTCCATCCACCTCACTACAAATAACAATTTCATTTCTTTTTATGGCTGAGTAATATTCCATTGTATATATGTGCCACATCTTTTTATCCATTCATCTGTTGATGGACACTTAGGTTGCTTCCATGTCCTTGCTATTGTAAATAGAGCTGCAATGAAGATTTTGGTACATGACTCTTTTTGAATTATGGTTTTCTCAGGGTATATGCCCGGGAGTGGGATGCTGGGTTGTATGGTAGTTCTATTTTTAGTTTTTTAAGGAACCTCCATACTGTTCTCCATAGTGGCTGTATCAATTTACATTCCTACCAAAGGTGCAAGAGGGTTCCCTTTTCTCCACACCCTCTCCAGCATTTATTGTTTGTAGATCTTTTGATGATGGCCATTCTGACCAGTGTGAAATGATACCTTAATGTAGCTTTGATTTGCATTTCTCTAATCATTAGTGATATTGAGCATCCTTTCATGTGTTTGTTGGCAATCTGTATATCTTCTTTGAAGAAATGTTTATTTAGGTCTTCTGCCCATTTATGGATTGGGTTTGTTTTTTTTGATATTGAGCTGCATGAGCTGCTTGTAAATTTTGGAGATTAATCCTTTGTCAGTTACTTCATTTGCAAATATTTTCTCCCATTCTGAGGGCTGTCTTTTCGTCTTGTTTATGGTTTCCTTTGCTGTGCAAAAGCTTTTAAGTTTCATTAGGTCCCATTTGTTTATTTTTGCTTTTATTTCCATTTCTCTATGGGGTGGGTCAAAAAGGATCTTGCTGTGATTTATGTCATAGAGTGTTCTGCCTATGTTTTCCTCTAAGAGTTTGATAGTATCTGGCCTTACACTTAGGTCTTTAATCCATTTTGAGTTTATTTTTGTGTATGGTGTTAGGGAGTTTTCTAATTTCATTCTTTTACATGTAGCTGTCCAGTTTTCCCAGCTCCACTTATTGAAGAGGCTGTCTTTTCTCCATTGTATATTCTTGCCTCCTTTATCAAAGATAAGGTGACCATATGTGAGTGGGTTTATCTCTGGGCTTTCTATCCTGTTCCATTGATTTGTATTCCTGTTTTTGTGCCAGTACCATACTGTCTTGATTACTGTAGCTTTGTAGTATAGTCTGAAGTCAGGGAGCCTGATTCCTCCAGCTCCATTTTTTGTTCTCAAGATTGTATTGTTTATTTGGGGTCTTTTGTGTTTCTATACAAATTGTGCAATTTTTTGTTCTAGTTCTGTGAAAAATACCTTTGGTAGTTTGATAGGGATTGCACAGAATCTGTAGATTTCTTTGGGTAATATAGTCATTTTCACAATGTTGAGTCTTCCAATCCAAGAACATGGTATATCTCTCCATCTGTTTGTATCATCTTTAATTTCTTTCATCAGTGTCTTACAGTTTTCTGCATTTTTATCATCACTTTCTCATTGCCTTTGAAAGAAGCAAATCCATAACAAAAAATACACATAAATGAATAAATAAAAAATGAACCTGGGCTCTCTGACACTGAACTCCCATGTGAGTTTATAAAATCTTTTAAAAAGAAGCACAAAAGATATTCACTGCAGAGAAGGTGGCAACAACATGGAGATATGACTCTTACCTAATTTGACTCTGTACACATGAAAGCAAATGAAAGAAACAAAAATATCTCACTTTCTCTTATAGATTTGGCCCATAAATTTAGCTTCAATTTATTTTTGACAATTTAAGTATTTAATTTCTTTCTTTTCTTCTATTTTCTATTCAAAATGTACTGTAAGCATAACAGACATAAAATGAATAAAGGAGAGTGCTGTGGCAGAAAGAGTTAATTTTGTACATCTAATTTTACATGCTGGCTCTTTCATTTCTCGCCTATATCAGGGGTCCCCAACCCCCGGGCTGTGGACAGGTACCGGTCCGTGGCCTGTTAGGAACTGGGCCACACAGCAGGAGGTGAGCAGTGGGAAAGCAAAGCTTCATCTGCTGCTCCCCAGCGCTCACATTACCACCTGAACCATCCCCTCCATCGGTCTCATTACTGCCTGAACCTTCTCCCCTGCCCCCCACCATCCGTGGAAAAACCATCTTCCACAAAACCGGTCCCTGGTGTGAAAAAGTTGGGGACTGCTGGCCTATATGACATAGCAAGCCATATCAAATCTCATATATATTACATACTCTGAATGTATCTCTCTATTTGAGTATACAATATATGTATATTATTTATATTCTGAATTAATACTTACTCTAATGGCTACTGTGTCTTTCACAAAAGAAAAAAAAAGAAAAAGAAGATGTGTGTGTGTGTGTGTGTGTGTGTGTTTCTGGCTAAGAGTGTTAATCACTTTTGGGCCAGTAATCCTTTTTAATGTATCAAATTAGTTTTTCTAGAGCTATATGATTAGTACTCATATTTATTATATATATTACTACTCATGTAATTTATGCAATATTGTATTGCTCAGAATTTAAAATTTCTTGTTTGTTTATAGTATTATTGCACTCCCCAATATTTTGATATATATTCATCATTATTATACAGTTGAAATTTCGTTTTAAGGCCTGTATAGGGTCCAATATTGGGTTATGTGTAGAAGGACATTCCAGGCAGAAGTACACCAAGGACAGATGAAGATTATGAAATAGGGACAAGAATTGGCAAATATGGGTTAGAAAAGCTAGATTGGGGCTAAAACCATGTAAATTATATAGGTAAGTTTTATCTTATTCTAGATCTAGCAGGAAGTCTTGAGAAGAGTGCAAAATGGACTTTAGGGAAACAAAAGGGAAAGAAATGGCCATTTTGGAAGCTGTTGATAGGTATAGGCAAAAGGTAGAACTGGAAGTAGGTTGAAAGAATGTTCAAAACTATGGCCAAGGTTTTAGCAAATGGGATTATGGTACTAACATTGAAAATCTAAGCCAAAACCTATTTCAAAAATAAAGAGCTGAATTTTATTGGAATTGTCCTCCTGCGGTAAACACCTTCAAGGACTAAGAATATTAAATAATAGTTTCCCATACTTTGGACAACAGGCAACACAAGATTGTGACCAGTGAGACAAGAAACAAAGTGAGGAGAGCCCAGGAATTATCTCCAGTGCACTGCCTGAAGGCACTTTCCAGACCACAGTACAGAGAGACCAAAATAGAGACTCACTGAGTTAAGGAAAGAGGCTGGAGTTCAGACTGGTAAAGGCACTTCCAGAAAAGAAAGTGTTGCACATGAGTAGGACAAAGCATCCTAAGATTTACTGCTGAGGAACTAACTACCTGAAAGCAGTAGACAAACAATGATCAGAATTCACAGAAGGCTTTGTATAGTTGTGTTGCACAATAGACCAAGTGAAGAGATGTTATATCTAATTAGAGTCTTCAGAATGGCTTAAGACAAAGAGAAATTAAATAAAAACGGTTTGGAACCTGCCAAAACAAACCTTAATTCAAGCCACAAAGGTGTGAAAATTAACTTCCAGGCATAAAAAAAAAATAATACAAATGGATGGCAGAGTAGAAGAACATGCTCTCACTCCCTCTTGCGAGAGCACCAGAATCACAGCTAACTACTCAACAATCATCAACAGGAAGACACTGGAACTCACCAAAAAATATACCCCACATCCAAAGAAAAAGGAAAAGCCACAATGAGATGGTAGGAGGGGCACAATCACAATAAAATCAAAGCCCGTAAGTGCTGGTTGGGTGACTCACAAACTGGAAAACACTTACACCACAGAAGTCCACCCACTGGAGTGAAGGTTCTGAGCCCTAGGTCAGGTTTCTCAAACTGGGGGTCCGGCAACGGGAGGAGGAATTCCTAGAGAATCAGACTTTGAAGGCTAGGAAAATTTGATTGCAGGACATCGACAGGACTGGGGGAAACAGAGACTCCACTCTTGGAGGACACACACAAAGTAGTGTGTGCTTCGGGACCCAGGGGAAGGAGCAGTGACCCATAGGAGACTGAACCAGACCTCCCTGCTAGTGTTGGAGGGTCTCCTGCAGAGGCGGGGGTGGCTGTGGCTCACCATGGGGACAAGGACACTGGCAGCAGAAGTTCTGGGAAATACTCCTTGGTGTGAGCCCTCCTGGAGTCCGCCATTAGCCCCACCAAAGAGCCAGGTAGGCTCCGGGGTTGGGTCGCCTCAGGCCAAACAACCAACAGGGAGGGAACCCGGCCCCACCCATCAGCAGACAAGCAGATTAAAGTTTTACTGAGCTCTGCCAACAAGAGCAACACCCAGCTCAACCCACCACCAGTCCCTCCCATCAGGAAACTTGCACAAGCCTCTTAGATAGCCTCATCCACCAGAGGGCAGACAGCAGACGCAAGAAGAACTACAATCCTGCAGCCTGTGGAATGAAAACCACATTCACAGAAAGACAGACAAGATGAAAAGGCAGAGGGCTATGTACCAGATGAAGGAACAAGATAAAACCCCAGAAAAACAACTAAATGTAGTAGAGATAGGAAACCTTCCAGAAAAAGAATTCAGAATAATGATAGTGAAGATGATCCAGGACCTCGGAAAAAGAATGGAGGCAAAGATCAAGAAGAAGCAAGAAATGTTTAACAAAGACCTAGAAGAATGAAAGAACAAACAACTAGAAGAATTAAAGAACAAGCAAACAGAGATGAACAATACAATAACTGAAATGAAATATACACTAGAAGGAAACAATAGCAGAATAACTGAGTCAGAAGAACAGACAAGTGACCTGGAAGACAGAATGGTAGAATTCACTGCCACAGAAGAATAAAGAAAAAAGAATGAAAAGAAATAAAGAAAGCCTAAAAGACCTCTGGGACAACATTAAACGTAACAACATTCATATAATAGGGGTCCCAGAAGGAGAAGAGAGAAAGGACCTGAGGAAATATTTGAGAAGATTATAGTTGAAAACTTCCCTAACATGGGAACGGAAACAGCCACCCAAGTCCAGGAAGCACAGAGAGTCCCATGCAGGATAAACACAAGGAGAAACATGCCGAGACACATAGCAATCAAACTGACAAAAATTAAAGACAAAGAAAAATTACTGAAAGCAACAAGGGAAAAACGAAAAATAACATGCAAGGGAACTCCCATAAGGTTAACAGCTGATTTCTCAGCAGAAACTCTACAAGCCAGAAGGGAGTGGCATGATATATTTAAAGTGATGAAAGGGAAGAAATACAGCCAAGATTACTCCACCCGGCAAGGATCTCATTCAGATTCAATGAAGAAATCAAAAGCTTTACAGACAAGCAAAAGCTAAGAGAATTCAGCACCACCAAACCAGCACTACAACAAATGCTAAAGGAATTTCTCTAAGTGGGAAACACAAGAGAAGAAAGGGACCTACAAAAACATACACATAACAATTAAGAATATGGTCATAGGAACATACATATCGATAATTACCTTAAATGTGAATGGATTAAATGCTCCAACCAAAAGACACAGGCTCAATGAATGGATACCAAAACAAGACCCATATATATGCTGTCTACAAGAGATCCACTTCAGACCTAGGGAGACATACAGGCTGAAAGTGAGGGGATGGAAAAAGATATTCAATGCAAATGGCAATCAGAAGAAAGCTGAAGTAGCAATATTCATATCAGATAAAATAGACTTTAAAATAAAGACTATTACAAGAGACAAAAAAGGACAATACATAATGATCAAGGGATCAATCCAAGAAGAAGATATAACAATTGTAAATATTTATGCATCCAACATAGGAGCACCTCAGTACATAAGGCAACTGCTAACAGCTATAAAAGAGGAAATTGACAGTAACACAATAATAGTGGGGGACTTTAACACCTCACTTACACCAATGGACAGATCATCCAAACAGAAAAGTAATAAGGAAACAGAAGCTTTAAATGACACAATAGAACAGATAGATTTAATTGATATTTATAGGACATTCCATCAAAAAATAGCAGATTACACTTTCTTCTCAAGTGCACACGGAACATTCTCCAGGATAGATCACATCTTGGGTCACAAATTAAGCCTCAGTAAATTTAAGAAAACTGAAATCATATCAAGCATCTTTTCAGACCACAACGCTATGAGATTAGAAATCAATTACAGGGAAAAAAGAGTAAAAAACACAAACACATGGAGGCTAAACTATACATTGCTAAATAACCAAGAGATCACTGAAGAGATCAAAGAGGAAATCAAAAAATACCTAGAGACAAATGACAATGAAAACACGATGATCCAAAACCTATGGGATGCAGCAAAAGCAGTTCTAAGAGGGTAGTTTATAGCTATACAAGCCTACCTCAAGAAACAAGAAAAATCTCAAATAAACAATCTAACCATACACCTAAAGGCACTAGAGAAAGAAGAACAAACAAAACCCAAAGTTAGTAGAAGGAAAGAAATCATAAAGATCAGAGCAGAAATAAATGAAATAGAAACAAAGAACACAATAGCAAAGATCAATAAAACTAAAAGCTGGTTCTTTGAGAAGATAAACAAAATTGATAAACCATTAGCCAGACTCATCAAGAAAAAGAGGGAGAGGACTCAAACCAATAAAATTCAAATGAAAAAGGAGAAGTTACAACAGACACCGCAGAAATACAAAGCATCCTAAGAGACTATTACAAGCAATGCTATGGCAATAAAATTGACAGCCTGGAAGAAATGGACAAACTCTTAGAAAGGTATAACCTTCCAAGACTGAACCAGGAAGAAATAGAAAATGTGAACAGACCAATTACAAGTAATGAAATTGAAACTGTGATTAAAAGTCTTCCAATAAACAAAAGTCCAGGACCAGATAGCTTCACAGGTAAATTTTATCAAACGAGCTAACGCCCATCCTTCTCAAACTCTTCCAAAAAACTGCAGAGGAAGGAACACTCCCAAACTCATTCTATGAGGCCACCATCACCCTGATACCAAAACCAGACAAAGATACTACAAAAAAAGAGAGAAAATTACAGACCAATATCACTGATGAATATAGATGCAAAAATCCTCAACAAAATACTAGCAAACAGAATCAAACAACACAATGAAAGGATCATACATCATGATAAAGTGGGATTTATCCCAGGGATGCAAGGATTCTTCAATATACACAAATCAATCAATGGAATACACCATATTAATAAATTGAAGAATAAAAACCATATGATAATCTCAATAGATGTAGAAAAAGCTTTTGACAAAATTCAACACCCATTTATTTTAAAAACTCTCCAGAAAGTGGGCATAGAAGGAACCTACCTCAACATAATAAAGGCCATATACAACAAACCCACAGCAAACATTATTCTCAATGGTGAAAAACTCGAAGCATTTCCTCAAAGATCAGGAACAAGACAAGAATGTCCACTCTTGCCACAATTATTCAACATAGTTTTGGAAGTCCTAGCCACAGCAATCAGAGAAGAAAAAGAAATAAAAGGAATACAAATTGGAAAAGAAGAAGTAAAACTGTCACTGTTTGCAGATGACATGATAGTATCCATAGAGAATGCTAAAGATGCCACCAGAAAACTACTAGAGCTCATCAATGAATTTGGTAAACTTGCAGGATACAAAATTAATGCACAGAAATCTCTTGCATTCCTATACACTAATGATGAAAAATCTGAAAGAGAAATTAAAAAAACACTCTCATTTACCTTTGCAACATAAAGAATAAAATACCTAGGAATAAACCTACCTAAGGAGACAAAAGACCTGCATGCAGAGAACTATAAGACACTGATGAAAGAATTTAAATATAATACAAACAGATGGAGAGATATACTATGTTCTTGGGTTGGAAGAATCAATACAGTGAGAATGACTATAGAACCCAAAGCAATCTACAGATTCAATGCCATCCCTATCAAATTACCAGTGGCATTTTTTACAGAACTAGAACAAAAAATCTTAAAATTTGTATGGATACACAAAACCCCGAACAGCCAAAGCAGTCTTAAGGGAAAAATACGGAGCTGGAGGAATCAGACTCCCTGACTTCAGACTATACTACAAAGCTACAGTCATCAAGACAATATGGTACTGGCACAAAAACAGAAATATAGATCAATGGAACAGGATAGAAAGCCCAGAGATAAACCTACACACCTATGGTCAACCAATCTATGACAAAGGAGGCAAGGATAAACAATGGAGAAAAGACAGTCTCTTCAATAAGTGGTGCTGGGAAAACTGGACAGCTGCATGTAAAAGAATGAAATTAGAACACTCCCTAACACTGTACACAAAAATAAACTTAAAATGGATTAGAGACCTAAATATAAGACTGGACACTATAAAACTCTTAGAGGAAACATAGGAAGAACACTGTTTGACATAAATCACAGCAAGATCTTTTTTGATCTGCCTCCTAGAGTAATGGAAATAAAAACAAAAATAAACAAATGGGACCTAATGAAACTTAAAAGCTTTTGCCCAGCAAAGGAAACCACGAACAAGACGAAAAGACAACCTCAGAATGGGAGAAAATATTTGCCAATGAATCAATGCGCAAAGGCTTAATCTCCAAAATATATAAATAACTCATGTAGCTCAATATTAAAAAAAAAACCCAATCCAAAAATGGACAGAACACCTAAATAGACATTTCTCCAAAGAAGACATACAGATGGCCAAGAAGCCCGTGAAAAGCTGATCAACATCACTAATTATTAGAGAGATGCAAATCAAAACTACAATGAGGTATCACCTCACACCGGTCAGAAGAGCCATCATCAAAAAATCTACAAAGAACAAATGCTGGAGAGGGTGTGGAGAAAAGGGAACCCTCTTGCAATGTTGGTGGGAATGTAACTTGATACAGCCACTATGGACAACAGTATGGAGGTTCCTTAAAAAAACTAAAAATAGAACTACCATATGACCCAGCAATCCCACTACTGGGCATATACCCAGAGAAAACCATAATTCAAAAAGTCACATGCACCCCAATGTTCATTGCAGCACTATTTACAACATCCAGGTTATGGAATCAACCTAAATGCCCATGGACAGATGAATGGATAAAGAAGTTGTGGTACATATATACAATGGAATATTACTCAGCCATAAAAAGGAATGAAATTGGGTCGTTTGTAGAGACTTGGATGGATCTAGAGACTGTCATACAGAGTGAAGTAAGTCAGAAAGAGAAAAACGAATATCATATATTAACACATATATGTGGAACCTAGAAAAATGGTACAGATGAACCGGTTTGCAGGGTAGAAATACAGAAACAGATGTAGAGAAAAAACGTATGGACACCAAGGGGTGAAAGTGGCGGGGGGGGGGGGGTTGGTGGTGGTGTGATGAATTGGGAGATTGGGATTGACATATATTCACTAATATGTATAAAATGGATAACTAATAAGAACTTGCTGTATAAAAAATAAAATAAAATTCAAAAAATATATATATAATACAATTAGAAGAAATAATGCAAAATCAAACACTCTAAAAATGTAAAACTTAGAATTTCTAGTGTCCAGTCAAAATTTATTCAGCATGTAAAAAAGCAGGAAAATGGGATTAGTAAGCAAGAGAATTAAGATAATGGAAAGAGACAGAAATAAGAATCATTATGGAACTAAAACAGAAAGGAACCTTAAAACAATGATGTTTTAAATATGTTCAAAGATGCAGAGGAAATGATACACATAATGAGAAAAGATAGAAGATATAAAAATAAACTAAATAAAAATTCTAGAGATTAAAAATACAATATCTGAAATTTTGAAAAGTAGATAAATCTGATCAGATAAAAGAAGATTAGATACTGTGGAAAAAATGAATCAAAAATAGAAAAATAATGAAAATAATAAAAAGATCCTTAGAGCACCCATGGACAAAAGAAGGAGGTGGGCAGAAAAGGATTTGAAGAAATCTTGGCAGAAATTTTTTCAAATTAAATAAAATTTATAAAGCCACAGATTCAAGAAACTTGATGAAGCCCAAATGAAAGAAACATAAGGAAAATAGCATGATCCAATTACTGATATCCAGTCATAAAGATAAAATTCATAAAGGCAGCCAGAGCAAGAATGATATACAGAGAGCATAGATAGTCATAACATATTTCTCATAAAATTCAAACTGATGAGAAAAAAAATGAAATACCATCTTAAATTAATGAAAGAAAAAAAAAATTGTAAACCCAGAACTGAATACTTACCAAAAATATTATTGAAAAATAAAGTTGAAGTAAGACTATTTGAGAGTAACAAAATCTGGGATAATTAATCATTACAGACATGCATTAAGAGAAGTTAAAGCAAATTCTTTAAAAAAGGAGATAAAATATCCCATATAAAATTTGTATTTCAAGAAGTAAGAGCATAAAAAATGGAAACATATAGGTGTATGTGGACAAATATAAAAAATTTTTCTCATTTTTAATCTCTTTAAAATATGATCGTTTAAAGGCAAACAATTATAATGTGTTTTTGAATTTATGACATACATAGTATTACCATCTATTACTGTGATAAGTAAACCCTAGAGTAAGTAATAAAAATGAAAACAAGGAAATATAGCAAATAAGGGAATAGCAGAAAAAACAAACAAACAGGGAGAAATAGACAATAGCAAGCAAGAATCTAGATTTAAGCTAATATCTAATATTTATATTAAATATAAATTGTCTAAAGACTCTAGTTAAAAAGGTTTGTGAGACTAAATGAAAAAGTCAGATACAACTATATGCTATTTATATAAACCCATTTTAAATAAGGAAGACATTCTATTAAAAGTAATAGGATATAATAAGATAATCATGGATACAATCCAAGGAACGATGGAGAAGCTAAACTAACATCAGGCAAATAAAATTTCAGGACAGTAAATACTACCAGAAATAAAGAGTGATATATCATAATGACAAAG
Organism: Eschrichtius robustus; assembly: GCF_028021215.1. Taxonomy (NCBI): domain Eukaryota; kingdom Metazoa; phylum Chordata; class Mammalia; order Artiodactyla; family Eschrichtiidae; genus Eschrichtius; species Eschrichtius robustus. The sequence continues at coordinate 24,369,102 of NC_090825.1, forward strand.
GGTTTGGTTCAGCCAGAATAGGCAAAATCTTAAAATACACATGCACCTAAAATTTCAAAGTAAATGAAAAAAAAAAAGTGGACTGAAATGAGAAATAAAGCCATAATTATAGTTAGAGACTTTTAATACTCCTCTCACAATAATTGATAAAAACAAGTAGACAAAAAGATTTAAGGGCAAATGATGATTTGATCAATACCAACTAACTTAAATGGCATTTATACAACACTCCAGCAAACAACAGCTGATTACACATTTCTTTTATGTGTACATAGATCACAAAATAGACCATATTCTGAGCCATAACTGTATTTTAGTAAATAAGAAAGCATGAAAAAGAATATTCGTTTTACCACAGTGAAAATAAACCAGCAATCAATAAAAGATATTGAAAAATCCCCAAAGTTTTGGATATTAAATAGCATGCTTCTAAATAACAAATTGATGAATGACAGGATACTGGAATGCATTTTTAATAAAATCGAAAATGAAAACATAACATCAAAATGTGTGGGAAGAAGTTAATGTTCTATTTAGAAGAAAATATATAGCATTAAATACTTAATACTATATATAAAATAGATAACCAATTACTGTATAGCACAGAGAACTATACTCAATATTTTGTAATAAGCCATAAGGGAAAAGAATGTGAAAAAGAATATATATATATATATATATATATATATATATATATATATACACACACATATATATATGTATATATATATATATATAGCCTATCCAAGAACATAGTATATCTTTCCATCTGTTTGTCTCATCTTCAATTTCTTTCATCAGCGTCAGACTATACTACATTAAGGCAATCTACAGATTCATTGCAATTCCCATCAAATTACCAATGGCATTTTTTGCAGATCTAGAACAAAAAAAATCTTAAAATTTGCATGAAAACACTAAAGACCCTGAATAGCCAAAGCAATCGTGAGAAGCAAAAACAGAGCTGGAGGACTCAGGCTCCCTGACTTCAGACAATAGTATAAATCTACAGTAATCAGAAGAGTAAGGTACTGGCACAAAGACAGACTTATATATCAATGGAACAGGATAGAAAGCCCAGAAATAAACCCACACACCTAGGGTCAATTAATCTACAACAAAGGAGGCAAGAATATACAGTGGAGAAGAAACAGTCTCTTCAATAAGTGATGCTGGGAAAACTCGACAACCACAAGTAAAAGATGAAATTAGAACATTCTGTAACACCATACACAAAAATAAACTTAAAATGGGTTAAAGACCTAAATATAAGTTTGGATATTATAAAACTCTTAGAGGAAAATATACACAGAACACTGTTTGACATAAATTGCAGCAATATCTTTTTGGATCCACCTCCTAGAGTAATGAAAATAAAAACAAAAATAAGCAAATGGGACCTAGTTAAATTTTAAAGCTTTTGCACAGCAAAGGAAACCATAAACAAAGCTAAAAGATAACCCACAGAATGGGAGAAAACACTTGCAAATGAAACAACGAACAAGGGATTAATCTCCAAAATGTAAAAAAGCTCATGCAACTCAATATCAAAAAATCAAAAAACCCAATCAAAAAATGGGCAGAAGATCTAAATAGACATTTCTCCAAAGAAACATACATATGGACAAAAAGCACATGAAAAGATGCTCAACATCACTAATTATAAGAGAAATGCAAATCAAATCTACAATGAGGTATCACTTCACACCAATCAGAATAGCCATCATCAAAAAATCTGCAAATAATAAATTCTGGAGAGGGTGTGGAGGAAAAGGTTCTACACTGTTGGTGGGAATGTAAATTGGTATAACCACTCTGGAGAACAGTATGGAGGTTCCTTAAAAACTAAAAATAGAGCTACCATATGATCAAGCAATCCCACTCCTGGACATATATCTGGAGAAAACCATACTTTGAAAAGATACATGCACCCCCATATTCACAGCAGCACTATTTACAATAGCCAAGACATGAAAGCAACCTAAATGCACATCGATAGATGAATGCATAAAGAAGATGTGGTACATATATAAAATGGAATATTACTCAACCATAAAAAAATGAAATAATGACATTTGCAGCAACATGGATGGACCTAGAGAGTCTCATACTAAGTGAAGTAGGTCAAACAGAGAAAGACAAACATCATATGATATCACATATATGTGGAATCTAAAAAAATGATACAAATGAACTTATTTACAAAACAGAAATAGACTCACAGACTCAGAAAACAAACTTATGGTTACCAAAGAGGAAAGGTGGGGGGGGAGGGATAAATTAGGAGGCTAGGATTAACATATACACAATACTATATATAAAATAGATAATCAATAAGGACCTACTGTATACCACAGGGAACTGTACTCAATACTCTGTAAGAACCTATATGGGAAAAGAATCTGAAAAAGAATAGATATATGTATAACTGAATCACTTTGCTGAAACTAACACAACATTGTAAATCAACTATACTTCAATTAAAAAAGGAAAAGATATATAAGATCAGTGTCTTAATCATCTACTTCAAGACACTAAAATATAATAATCTAAACAAAAAGTAAATGTAGGAAAATAAAAAGAAAACCAAAATATCAATGAAAGGTAAATAGAGAAAAACTTTTGACAACAAATTAATACCCATTTGTGATAAAAATATTCAGCAAGGTAAGAATAAAAGGGAATATCCTCAACTTGGTTTACCTATAGTTAACACCATTTCTATTGGTGAAAAGTGAACTATCTCTCCACTAAGATCAGTAACAAGCAAAGGATGTTTTTTTAACATTTCTATTTAATATTGTACATAATTTTCTAACCAGTGCAATAAGAGAAGAAAAAGAAATAAAAAGTTTATAGTTGGAAGAAAGAAATTAAACTCTATTTGCAGAGGGCATTATCTTTTATGGAGAATGGCATCAAGAATCCTCAAAAATGTTATCTAAACTAATAAATAAATGCTGCAAGGTAGAAGTTTACTAAGGCAACAAAAAATACATTTTTATATACCCATAACAAAATATGTGAAATTGAAAAAAATACCATTTGCAATTGCATCAAAAACATGAAATACTCAGAGATAAATTTAAATATGGCAAAGTTTTGTATATAAAAATTATATAACATTGTTGAAGATATTAAAGAGAACCTGAATGTGAAAATATATAATACAGATCAGAAGATCCAATATTATTAAAATATCAATTATCAACAAATAATTCTATAGCTTCATTATAATTCCAATCAAAATTTCAGGAAATTCTTTTGTAAGGATTAGTAAGCTGATTCTACAATGTATATGGGTTATGCAAAGAACTTATTATAGCCAAACTCTTTTGAAAATAAAGATCAAATTTAGAGGTCTAATATCTAATTTCAAGACTTATAAAACTATAAAGATATAATTATACATCAAAATTGACAGAGTAGAGAGCTCAGAAATAGGCACACACATATGTGTTTAACTGTTTTTTTTTTAACAAAACATATAATGTGGTTGAATCATGAAACATTTATTTTTTGCTTTGGAACTGTTGGACACCCATGTGCAAAAATGAACCTGAGCCAATCCTTTCTTCATATAACTACAAAGTTTATCTCTAAAAGGATCATAGAATCAATAAAATTTAAACTTCTAAAATATAGGAAATTATTTTTGATTTCAATGGTTTGGCAGAATTTTCTTAGGATACATAAAACTTTAACCATGAAAAGACAAAGTTTAAAGAGTTTTACTCTTCAGAAGATACCAGTAAGAAAATGAAAAGAGAAGCCAGAGGCTGGAGAAAATATTCATAAAACAGAAACCTGATGAAGGACTTGTAAATATTTTAAGCATATTTTTAGAAAAATGAATACCACTCTGATGCTTTTGTCTTCTTTACCAAAAAAAATTGTTTTTTTCATTTCAATCATAGAAGTATCAGGATTTACATGCAAACTACATCTCTCATATTCCCAAGGATACATAGACATGTGCCTACATGAAGTATAGTTTAAAAACTTCTATTTCTGTGGCATTTCTTCATAAAGTGATTTGAACTCTAACCTTGTAAACAATGGCTATTGTGGTTTGGTTACAAATAAGTATAAATAATAGTTACTCCAATTAAAGTTTCCTGATATATGAATGCCAATGACACTTCAATAGAAATCTCCCTTTATTCTGAGGAATGCATTCAGAAGACCAGCAACACTTTTACTTGTACACATTATATAACATTTTATTGTGTTTGTCTTGCGTATTTTCAGTTTTAAAATTCTTACTGGTGTGGTTTTATTTGGCATTTATCTATGTCTTCTAACTAACATAGTAATTCAACTATCAGTCCCTCTCCATGTATGTAATGGTGTAATGGTTACTGAAATCCTTTCATTTAAAGAACAAGAATGTGAATATTACATTGTCATTCATCAATATCAGAAGAACAACTTAAAAAAAAGATTTTAGACAATTACCCAACATTTCCTTTGCTTGACAACAAATGAAGTTTAAAAGTTACACTATATACACAAATATATATGTAGGAATTGATACATTTCAACTCTCAAGAAAGAAACATTTTGACAAGAGATAAAGGCATGTCTATAAAACTGTAGTAAGATCAGAATGTAATAAGAAGTATAAAATGTTTAAATGCTATGAGATACAAAAGAAACAAATTAACTTCTAATTAAAAAGAAAATTCAGAAATTTTTTTTCCAGGGAAGGGAGTATTTTCAAAAAAACAATGAGAGGTATTTTCTGCCAGAGTTAATAAGCATGGCCAAAAGCACAGGACGGGATGAATAAAAAAAAGATGTTGACTTGGCTGAATAACACAATTTACATGTTAGACACAGTAAGAGCAAAAGGTGGAGAGGAAAGTTCAGTTAGATTTTAGAGAATCTTGAATTCCATGGCTACTTGCTGGTAATATATTCTGTATACCAAGAGAAAGATTTCAGGTTTCTTATTACAGAGGAGTGCTTTTAGAAACGAATTTTATGAAAATATATTTGCCAGTATTCAATGAAGGAGATTGAAAGTTAGAAACAATGATTTCAAAAAAATTGCACTAGAACAGATGGAATGAGTAAAGACAAAACTAGAGCAATGAGACTAGATATCAATTACAGGGAAAAAAATGTAAAAAACACAAACACATGGAGCCTAAACAATACACTACTAAATAACCAAGAGATCACTGATGAAATCAAAGAGGAAATCAAAAAATACCTAGAGACAAATGACAACCAAAACACGATGATCCAAAACCTATGGGATGCAGCAAAAGCAGTTCTAAGAGGGAAGTTTATAGCAATACAAGCCTACCTCAAGAAACAAGAAAAATCTCAAGTAAACAATCTAACATTACACCTAAAGGCACTAGAGAAAGAAGAACAAACAAAACCCAAAGTTAGTAGAAGGAAAGAAATCATAAAGATCAGAGAAGAAATAAATGAAATAGAAACAAAGAAAACAATAGCAAAGATCAATAAAACTAAAAGCTGGTTCTTTGAGAAGATAAACAAAATTGATAAACCTTTAGCCAGGCTCATCAAGATAAAGGAGGGAGAGGACTCAAATCAATAAAATTAGCAATGAAAAAGGAGAAGTTACAATAGACACTGCAGAAATACAAAGCATCCTGAGACTACTACAATCAACTCTATGCCAATAAAATGGACAACCTGGAAGAAATGGACAAATTCTTAGAAAGGTATAACCTACCAAGACTGAATCAGGCAGAAATAGAAAATATGAACAGACCAATCACAAGTCATGAAATTGAAACTGTGATTAAAAATCTTCTAACAAACAGAAGTCCAGGGACACATGGCTTCACAGGTGAATTCTATCAAACATTTAGAGAAGAGCTAACACCCATCCTTCTCAAACTCTTCCAAAGTATAGCAGAGGAAGGAACACTTGTAAACTCATTCTACAAGGTGACCATCACTCTGATACCAAAACCAAAGATACTACAAAAAAAAAAAAGTCACAGACCAGTATCATTGATGAATATAGATGCAAAAATCCTCAACAAAATATTAGCTAACAGAACCCAACAACACATTAAAAGGATCACACACCATGATCAACTGGGATTTATCCCAGGACTGCAAGGATCCTTCAATATGTGCAAATCAATCAATGTGATACACCATATTAACAAACTGAAGAATAAAAACCATATGATCATCTCAATAGATGCAGAAAAAGCTTTTGACAGAATTCAACACTCATTTTTGGTAAAAACTCTCCAGACACTGGGCATAGAAGGAACCTACCTCAACATAATAAAGGCCATATATGACAAACCCACAGCAAACATCATTCTCAATGGTGAAAAACTGAAAGCATTTCCTCTAAGATCAGGAACAAGACAAGGATGTCCACCTTGCCACTATTATTCAACATAGTTTTGGAAGTCCTAGCTATGGCAATCAGAGAAAAAAAAAGAAATAAAAGGAATACAAATTGGAAAAGAAGAAGTAAAACTGTCACTGTTTGCAGATGACATGAGAGTATATATAGATAATCCTAAAGATGCCACCAGAAAACTACTAGAGCTCATCAGTGAATTTGGTAAAGTTGCAAGATACAAAATTAATGCACAGAAATCTCTTGCATTCCTATACACGAACAATGAAAGTTCAGAAGGAGAAATTCAGGAAACAATCCCATTCACCTTCGTAACAAAAAGAATAAAATACCTAGGAATAAAACTGCCTAAGGAGGTAAAAGACCTGTACTCAGAAAACTATAAGACACTGATGAAAGAAATCAAAGATGACACAAACAGATGGAGAGATATACCATGTTCTTGGATTGGAAGATTCAATATTATCCAAATGACTATACTACCCAAAGCAATCTACAGATTCAATGCAATCCCTATCAAATTACCAGTGGCATTTTTTACAGAACTAGAACAAAAAATCTTAAAATTTGTATGGAGGCAAAAAAGACCCCGAATAGCCAAAGCAATCTTGAGGGGAAAAAAACAGAGCTGGAGGAATCAGACTCCCTGATTTCAGACTATAATACAAAGCTACAGTCATCAAGACAATATGGTACTGGCACAAAAACAGAAATATAGATCAATGGAACAGGAAAGAAAGCCCAGAGATAAAATCACACACACATGGTCACCTAATCTATGACAGAGGAGGCAAGGATATACAATGGAGAAGATACAGTCTCTTCAATAAGTGGTGCTGGGAAAACTGGACAGCTACACGTAAAAGAACTAAATTAGAACACTCCCTAACACCATGCACAAAAATATACTCAAAATGGATTACAGACCTAAATATAAGACCAGACACTATAAAACTCTTAGAGGAAAACGTAGGAACAACACTCTTTGACATAAATCACAGCCAGAGCTTTTTTGACCCACCTCCTAGAGTAATGGAAATAAAACAAAAATAAACAAATGGGAGCTAATGAAACTTAAAAGCTTTTGCACAGCAAAGGAAACTGTAAACAAGGAGATATACAGTTTTAGAAATTGACTGAGTCCCGTGACAGTTGGCCAAAGCCTAGTGAAATTATTCATTAACACTGTGGCACCACACAGGTCTTTATCACCTGGAACTGTTCATCAATGATAACCTAAGTATCCTTATATCTGAAAACAGCATCTCAACTAATGAATCTAGTTTTTGCATTTGTGGGGAAATCTAAATCTCAGTCCCCTCCTATATTCTCAGACATCATTCAGATTATAATTTCACGCCTTCCTCTAAGGAGTCAGGATTGTATGAATGTTCCTTTCTTTCTTTTTTTCAGTTTCATTGAAGCATAATTGACATACAACACTGTATAAGTTTAACATTTACAGCATAATGACTTGACATACACATATTGCAAAGTGATTACCACAGTAAGTTGACATCCATCACTTTATATATTCACAAATGTTTTTTCCTTGTGATGAGAACTTTTAGGTATACTCTCTTAACTTTCAAATATACCATACAGCAGTGTTAATTATAGCCATCATGTTGTGCATTATATCTCCAGTACTTCTTTATCTTATAACTGGAAGTTTGTACCTTTTGACAACTTTCACCCATTTCTTCCACCCCATGCCCCATCTCTGGCAACCACAAATCTGATCTCTTTTTCTATAAGTTTTGTTATTTATAGAGTTCATATACAAGTGAGATCCTACAGTACTTGTCTTGCTCTGTCTGACTTATTTCACTTAGCCTAATGCCCTCAAGTTCCATCCATGGTGTTGCAAACGTCAGGATTTCCTTGCTTTTTTATGACTAAATAATATTTCATTCTCTATGTGTGTATGTATATATCTCACATTTACTTTATCCATTTATCTCTCAATGAACACTTAGGTTGTTTATGTGTTTTAGATATTGTAAATAATGGAACATAGGAGTGCAGGTATCTCCTTGACATAGTGATATTGTTTCTATCAGATATCTACCCAGAAGCGGAATTGGTGAGTTATATGGTAGTTCTATTTTTAGTTTTTTGAGAAACCACCATACTGTCTTCTATAGTGGCGGCACCAATTTACATTCCTACCAACAGTGCACAAGGGTTCCTTTTTCTCCACATTCTTGCCAGCATTTTCTGTCTCTTGTCTTTTTGGTGATAGCAGGAGCCAAGAATACTCAATGGAGAAAAGACAGTATATTCAATAAATGATGCTGGGAAAATCAGGAACTCACATGTAAAAGAATAAAACTAGACCTCTATCTTACATACTCACAAAAATTAACTTTAATGGATTAAAGACTTAAATGTAAAACCTGACACCTTAAAAATCCTAGAAAAAAACACAGGGAAAAATCTCCTTGACAGGGTCTTGACAATGATTTTTTGTTTTATATGACACCTAAAGCACAATCAATGAAATAAAAAATAAACCAGTGTAATACATCAGACTAAAAAGCTTCCGCATAGCAAAAGAAATGATCAACACAATGAAAAGGCAAAGTACAGAATGGGAGAAAATATTTGCAAATGATGTATCTGATAAGGGGTGAGTATCCAAAATATATAAAGAACTCATACAACCTCAATAGCAAAATAATCCAATTTAAAAATGGTTGTTATTTTCAACGCTAATAGCACAACAGAATCACAAGCTCCCTGGAGAACCCCAGCAAAGCCAGTAAAAAAAAAATACACCTGATTAT